>NC_092209.1:52037089-52109658 GCF_043381705.1 Parasteatoda tepidariorum | reverse complement strand
TATATATATATATATAAACCTTTCATAACTTATGTCGATATTTCACCGTAAATTTTTCATTTTATAGTGTAGAAGTAAGTTTTTCAATTATATTGGAGGTTATGTTGGAATTTGACTTGGAATCTCATTGGTTGCAGTATTCGACTTCTTAGAGACAATCCTTATCATAAGCCCTCCTTTCAAGAATTACAATGAAGATCGAAAAAGGAATGGAAGAATAGAGAAGATATAGATGAATTTGTGAAAGCACTTAACTTCAGTAGCAATTCTTACGTATCTAATTTTGTTTGAAATGTCGTGATTTTACATGAAATATATATATATATATGATATATGGAGTTTTGTAAAGTTGCACACTGTAGCCTTGTTTAATTTGTAAACTTTGTATAACTAATAAAAAGACATGCATGTAAATGTGGTATGTAATTTCTTATTGTAAAAGCTAATAATTAATTTTATGTAGTTTTTAAGGAAGATAAAGTTATTGAAGACAAAAATTCAATATAAATTTCTAGCAGTCCATAAGACAATAACTTCTCAACACCAAGCAAATTTTTTAGATACATATACCTATACATACATAACTCCATTGTAACTCAACATAATATTGTCTTGTGATATCTTAATACTTTCTTTTCTTTAAGCCCAGTCGCTCACTGAGGGGGGTGGACAGAAGATTACGAAAGGCGAATTCTGATACGTTTGCATTACCATAAAAATATCACCCTTGCCAGTTCCGACTTCTGTGCTCAACCCACCTTCAACTAGTTCCCACAGAGCACGAACTATAATTAGAAATGTAAAATTAATTTTACAATTTGAGTATTTTATTATATGCAAGTTGTAGGGTATAATTTAATAGTATGATGAAAAAAATTTAGAATGAAAAATGAATCTAAGAAATTAAAATGAATTGTAGAGTGTAAGTTTCTTATTTGTCCTGGAATCTGTATCAAGTAAAAGCACTACCCAAAAAAAAAAAANAAAAAAAAAAAAAAAAAAAAAAAAAAAAAAAAAAAAAAAAAATGTGAGCTAAGATGTACTTTTATTAAAAAACTCAAAAGACCCACATTTAAAATTGGTGCATACGAGGAACATATCGAACATACGTGGTCTGAGTTGACTGAGAGCGAACTTCTATCCTTTTTTTTAACCAATTGCGAAACTAGACTTCCTTAGATGTGTAACCCGTGGTACGATACAATGACAAAAAAGAAATGAATCGATACCATAATTTTAATATTTTTTGCTCAAAATGTTTTTCAACTTGCAAAAAAATGAATTACTTAGTATAAATAAATACATAAAACAAGCGAAAAATAAATAAAGATAATTTGAGTCAAAAGCACTTTTCCCCATACCATAATGCAACAGTTGATACAGTAAAAAAACATGATGTAATAAAACTTCGGTTAATTACATTTATTTCCACAAATTTTTTATTTTTATTTTTTTGCTTTTCTTCTTCTAATGATCAAATGCTTTGACCAAATAATTAAGTTGACCCAAATAATTAAAGAAGCACAATTACTCATTCTCAATTTTGACAAACTGACTGCTTTTTAATCAAGTTCAGCACGCTAAGTTGAGTAATCTCAACTTGTCAGAGATGTTTACATTTATTTTCAGTAAAAATTAGTGCCAATATTTAAATATTTCGAGACTGTTATTTTACGCAAAAGCACTAGAATATATTATTCACTAAAATCGTAACTCTTGAATTAGTAAGAGTGCAAATGATTATTTGACTGAGATTGTTTGAAATAATTAATTTCCAATCTATAGCACACAGTTTACTAATTCGATAAGCACACATCTAAAAATCTTGTTTTATTATTAACAAATTTTCACTAATTTTTTTAGTTTCCTCTTAAAACAAATTATGTCCTTTTATCATAGTAGCATAAATTTAAGTGAATACTATTAAAATTCTGTAAATATTTTAAGTCAAACTACGCTTTAACTAAATCCAACCATGCTGTTGCTGTTGTTGAAACTTAAGTTGTCATGTAAGTATATTTTGAAGTACATAGTAATTTGATTATTTTGTTTTTACTATTTTATTTTCATTTCTATCAATTATGTTTTTTCTAATTCTTATAGTTTCTATTGGATAAAATTATATTAAACATAGGTAACGCAGGTAAAATTATATTAAAAGTTGACTGGTGTGTCATCGTGAAAAAAAAGTTTTTTTTTTTTGGGGTGGGGGGAAGCATGTTGTTGTTCAATATGTTGATTTTCAATTGATCAAATTTGAAATCTCAAACGAAAAGTTCGTGTACTCACATTGCAAATAAGTTTTAATTCGTTTTACATTGAGTTATTTAAAGGGTCATTTTTAATAAAGGATATTTTATGAATTCAAATTACATAATTCAAATGCATATGATAACATTTAATTGGTTATTAAAATGAAATAATCTATTTATCTACTTATCTATTTATTTATTTATCTAATTATCTATATATTTATCTATTCATTCATTCATTCATTTATTCAATTATTTATTTATTTTTATTTATTTATCTGCTCATTAGCTTATTCTTTCATTCATTCATTTATTGATTTATTCACTCACTCATTCATTCATTTATTTATTTATTTACTTCATAGAAAAAAATAAATCAATCAATCAGTCATTCAATCAAACAAGCAAGCAATCAATCTGTAAATAAATAAGTAAGTAAATAAATGAAGGAATAGATTAATAAATAAATAAACGGATAAATGACTAAATGAATGAATGAATGAATTTTGATAATATTTTGAATGAATGATACTTTGATATGAATGATACAAAAGAATGAAGTATGAAGGATAATATTCATTCATAAATAAATAAATAAATAAATCAATAAATGAGTGAATAAATAAATTCATGAATAAAAAAATAAATAAATAAGTAAATGAATGTATAAAAAAGTAAATAAATAAATAAATAAAGGAATAAATTAATGAATGAAAAAATAAATGAACAAATAAATAAATGAATAAATGAATAACTGAATAAATGAATGAAGTATATTCACAAATAAAATAACTAAATAAGTTAATAAATGAATGAACGAAAAATAAATGAATGATGGAATGAAGTATATTCACATAATATATAAATAAACAAACAAACGAACGAACAAATGAATGAATAAATAAATAAATAATTAAATAAATAAATAAATAAATAAATAAATAAATAAATAAATAAATAAATAAATAACTTTGGTTAAAGAATTGACTGGACTTGAACAGAGACAAATATTTCAATTATTTATGTAAAAAAATCGCCAGTTTGGTAAATTCTTTTTCACCTTGAAAAACTTTCATGTTTCCAAACAATGCAGTAAGAGGAGTTAATAAAAAAAAACATGAATAAAAAAATTATTTATTAAAAAAACATGCAATTCTATTGATGTGCTGTGCCATTTTGATAATTATGAATTCCTAAAACGGTATGTTGGTTATGAATTCCTGAAACGTCTGCATCAACAACTTTGAAAATAACATCATATTTACTAAAAAGCATTATTTAAAATGGCGAAAATATTTTTGAACAAACTTTAAAGCATAAATAAATAACTATAATTAATAGATATCACTCAACTAGGTTTGGAATTTAAGAATTCATTATAACAGTTAATAGAAAATAAACGAAATTGTCTTTTTTGAAGGTTTAAACTGAACAAATTATGGCTGGTTGGTTGGTTCTAATGCCACTTGCCACACGGGCAAGACTGCTTGGTGAAACCGAGCAGATTTAAGGCAGAGTGGGGGATTCTTGTTTTTAGTGGCGCCATCTATGGCCAAGAATTTGACTTCTGCCACACAGTACGTCACACCTGTTTATAAGGCGGACCCATTTATTCATCCACAGATCGTAATTTTGATCTGAATCAGATAATGATCGATCTCCCAGAGGTACTGATTTCTTATGGGAACATGGAGGATTTTGCGACTCGACAGAATTTTAACGTGTATCAGTCATCAACTTCACGGGGAGTCTTCGGCCACCGGGGTTCGAACCCTCGAACTCTCGGACATGGGCCCAGCGCCCTACCGACCAGGCTATCCCGGCCCTGAACAAATTATTTCTATGTATATTTTTAAACATTGGACCAGAAGTTTTTCTAAAAAATTATGAAATCATTTTTATGAAATAAAATTTTTGCTTATAGGTTAGTTATGGAGTTTGTATTGCTTTAATAAAGAAGAAAAAAGTCTATTAATTATATTTATTGTTACTGTGCCAATGATAATGCTAGATAGCTAAATGACAATAAAAAAGTGTTTTGCTAGTTTCAATCGTTGCATTATCTCTTGAAGCAGCTGTAATTTCTGTGATCAATGAGCCGTGTTTAACTTCAAGAAAACAACAGTTGATTTTTCCTATTTTTCTCTCTGTGCTGAACCCTGTCAAATCTGACTTGGAATACAAATTCAGATTCCCAGTTTACGCAAGAAATCTGCAATTATCCTCTTCAGATTCATTTTCCTAAAATAGATATGTGAAACATACGTGAACATGTGTGAAAAACGGAATATATTTGAAAATAGTAACCTTTATTATTTTTTGTTTATTTTATGTAACATCATAATCAATAACATTGCACTTTGTGTAGTGACTTCGGGCTAATTTTTCGTTATGCGTAATCAAGACTGTAATCACGACTGTAATCATTACTGTGAAGACAAAACTGAGGAGAATAAGGATTGTTCTAAATACACAGGAAACTAGAGAAAAAAAATACAAGAAAAAAAAGTAAATGAAGGAAGTTCCTGCTTCCAAACGAAATCTCTAAAAATTCACATTATTACAGTTATAAATGCAGGATTGATATGATTCAAATAATTTAAAATGTTTTCTATGGTCGACGGCTTGTATCAAAAACCACTTATTGAAATATCTATATTTAAAGGAATTTTTGTAAGAAACTGCAAAAAAATTATTACTCCAATACTTTTTTTACATGCGTAATTAAAAAACGCAGAAGCTAAGCATTACAATTAAGTTATTCAATTTTTAATGGTTTCTAGGACATTTTTCTAAATTTCTGTTACATCCAGGAAAATTTATAATTAAAAAAATACTCTTTTAATGTCTGATTTTGTTGCTTAATTCTAAGTAACACTTGTAAATCAGCACATAATTATTTAATACTTGAAATTTCTAGTATTTGAGCAAAAGTTTTTAGAATGTTCTATTTTTGTTTATTAGCTTTTTATTTGTCCATCTAGCACAAATGCGTTATTTAAATATAAAGGAAAATACGCTATATAAGGGCAAAATTTAGGTCCGTTATTTTTAAATTTTATATTATTTTAATATTTTCCCCAATGTGAGTACATTTGTTGTTGATATTAAACAGTTATATTATTCATCATATAAAATGCACTTTATATAACGTATCATTTGATAAATAATAGTAAAACGTTATGAATATTTGCTTCTAATTAGTGCTCCACTGCTTTTCTATTATTTTATTTCCACTTAACACTTTTAAGAAATGAACCTGATTCTTAAATCAGCGTAGAGTGAATTTTATGATAAAAAATACAAGCGACGAATGAGTTTAGCACAGAACACCAACGAAGCACTCTTTTTTCAGCTCTTAAAATTGCTATAAGGTTAAATTATCAATAAATTTAAACTAAACAATTATGTAATTCAAATAATTTTATTAACTGTGAAATATTAACCGTTTGCACTGTTTTTTGTAAACCTTATAATTCTTCTTCACTTTTAACTCTTCTATATATTATACGTTTATTTTGATTTAAGATCTAAATTTCAATAGAAATATTTCCTCGTATATGAGATTTTATTTAAAAGTTTCTAAATAATGGATAGGTAATGCAGTCTACAAACTAAGTTTGTTTCAAAGCAAATTGTATTCTTTAGTAAGTTATGTTGGGGGTATATCTGAATCAGATTAAATGAGAGCATTTTAATTATGATGAGAATACATCTAGTTTCATTACATTTTCCCTGAACATGCCACGTGATTAAACTGAGGTCAAATTTGATTCTATAATTTGAGTAATTTTATAATTTAAAAGATAATAAAAATTGAAAAGGTAATAAATTTAAGAGACAAGTTTTTTTAATAGTTACCATGGATACTGAGACTCAAGGCATACTTAAAAATCAAAGATAAAGGTAAAAATAAGTTTGTTTTATGATTCGTCTGAAGTAGAATTTATTGTAGAGTGGTAGATTCATGCAATAATATTGCTAACTAACGTTATTAAATTATGTTATATTTTTTTAAAAATACTTTATATACAACTGTTCTTTTTTTTTGTATTTTGCATACATGTCTCGCTATGTAAATGCAGTTCATTTACATATATAAACCAAATAAGAAAAGTCCAGATATAAATTCAGATTAGACAATTTTCTTTTAAATGCATATTAAGTACATTGTAATGAATATCTCTTATTATTTTTTCAACTTACTTGTACTTGTATTTGTTACTTGGGGGATGCATACTGTTATTTTCCTGTTCATTTTATTTCTTTCTAATTGTGCTCATCTCATATTAATCTTCTTTTACTTATAAATGCTTATAATAGTCTTTTTCACCAACAGGAATTGAAATACTTCAACTATGTTGAGAAGGCGAAATCAAAGTTTCGGTAATTATGTTACTGATATATTGCGAAATTCAATGGTTACTGGTCTTCCACAAATAGCTCGTGCTACAAACCCTGCTATGAAACTCATTCGAGCTCTGGTACTCATCGCTTGCTTAACGGGGTTCATCTACCAATCTTTGGACTTCATGAATCTTTATTGGCAGTATAAGACAATAACAGACGTTACCGTTGAAGCAACTAACGAAAT
This sequence comes from Parasteatoda tepidariorum, assembly GCF_043381705.1. Classification (NCBI taxonomy): domain Eukaryota; kingdom Metazoa; phylum Arthropoda; class Arachnida; order Araneae; family Theridiidae; genus Parasteatoda; species Parasteatoda tepidariorum. The sequence goes on along the minus strand of NC_092209.1, from coordinate 52,102,812 downwards.
GGAAGAGCCTTCAATCACAATATGTAACGTAAATGGGTATGGTATTTTATATCGATAAATTATTTTTGGAAAAAAGAATAGACGTTTTAAAGATATGTATTCCAAGTATTTCAAATGCCACATTCTGAGGATTATGCATGTTCAATTAATTCAGAATAATATCTAATCATGTAATTAAATCATTCCATTCAAATGAAAATAGTATTCATTTAGGACATTCGTTCTTTGTCGTAGTCCTTTTTTGCACCAGCAATTCAACACCATCTGTACTCGAATCTTTTAAATAATTTGGTAACTTTGAAAGAATATATAATAATATGGTTCTCTTAGCAAAACCCAATATACCGTACTTTTCTATCTCTTTTAAGTTTTTAGTTTAGTTTTTTCGATTCTTTTTCCTACACGACGAGACATTTGTTCTACAACCGATAAAATTTTAACTGGCAAAGAAAGATTGAAATATTGACGCTGTTTTTACTTATTATTGTCGATTAAAATATATTTGTAAATTAGGAGAAATATATCTAGAATCTAGATCCTGAAACAAATCATGTTAATTCCTCTAATTAAAGTGAAATCCTAATCGTTAAAATCTTCAACCACCCCCATGAAGCATTTGCCATCACTTTTTAAATTTCCCCCGGTTCTGACCCTCTTGTTATATTTGTAATATAATAATAATATAATATAATATAATATAATATAATATAAAATAATATAATATAATATAAGATAAGATAAGATAAGATAAGATAAGATAAGATAATATAAGATAATAGACTTCCACAAACCTTCCTATAATTTTTTATAGCGGATGATTTATCAATCATTTCTTTGTCATATAAACGATATGTAAATTTTTTATTATTTCAAACTATTTAAAAATAAAGCTTGTTTAAGCATAAAAAGAATTGGTAAATGCAATAATATCGCTTCTTCAAACAAAGAATGAAAAATGAGAAATTATGCGAAAACATAATGGTTATTGAATAATTAGACTGATCGAATCTTAGCACTTAAATCGAGTGTTGAATTATATAAAAAACAATCCGATGGCATAGCTCAATTTTCAAATAACTTAAGAGTTCCTTCTGATTATTCACTACAGAGAGAAATAACTCCCTAAAAGACAAGTGGCTCTCAGTGTCACGTGATACATTTTCAGTATCATGATGATTCCTCAAGGTAAAAAAAAAAATTGAGTACTTCTTTAACAAAAACTTAATACCAACTACTTTTCGTTAAAAATGATGCAGAGATATGCGAAGGGAAATTTTTGATGTAATTAAACGCCAAGAATTATGAAACAAGAGAAAGATTCCATTACGTAAAGTAGTTGCCCCCAGCTTTGGTGTTCAAATACACAAAAATGTTTTACAGTGTACTTTACCAATGCTCCTCAAACGCAAAAAACACGTAAGCGGTTTCAATTATGGACAATAGTTTAAAAACAGCGCTATGGTATCAAGCAATTCAGCGTAAAGAATCAATTTTCTACCCTTTCCTAAAAGGAAAGTACTGCTAACAGTTGGTAACTTACAATTAAAGGCTACATAAAACTTTTTGTATTTAATGCTCTGATTTCGACATTATTTCAGCTATTTTTACATTATTTCAGCTTAATTTTAATTACTATATTATTTTACTGTGGTATATATAATTTTGAATGTGTTTTGTTCATTCATTTTATAATTTTTTTTTCAGAATATATAGAAGTCGAATTTGTAATGACTCAAGATTCATGTCAAACTGTACAAAATTCGAAAACCCCAATTGGTGTAAATGTTCGGATGGAAGATGGTGCAGCAATGGAACTCTGGAAGACACTAAAGTACGCAGTATTATTTTTAAAAAAGTTAAATATTTTTATAGCCTATAAAGTTTTGTGTGAATCTATCATACACATTTTCACGGACTCAATTTTCATCAAAAGAAAAAAAAATATATAAAAGTCTTGCTCAAAGCTTACTAATCAATTTTATTCAAAATTAACGAATGCTGACAAAATCCTTTATCCAGGAATATGTTTCACGAGGCGTAAAGTTTTAGTATGATCTACCAATATAATTTGTTTAATGTCATTAACTTAAATGAAATCCTTACTAAAATTAAACTAATAGTTGGAACAGTTCTAATTTTTCGTTTAAAGGGAATTGTTATAAAATCTTTGTAACCATCGTTTAATCATTTATGAACATGCCCAGTAAAAGGTTTTTGTGAACCTGAACAACAAAAATGGAGGAAAATAATTTACACTAAAGTGATGTTTCACTGAAAGTTCCATTTCACCGAAACCAAGAATATTCCTGGTGCAGTGAACCGCCTAATATATTATTTTACACTTTTCGGTTCAAATTAGCCGCCATCTTTGTTTTTCAATAGGAAGCAATATTGGCATTAAACTTAGTATGTAACTCTACACTAAGCAACAAAGTGCAATACAGTGCAGAGTTATCTGATTTCGATATAGGTGTCATTGTCGGATATCGTAAAAATTACTATTTCTTAAGGAGAATATCTAGTTAGCTAAATTACCTTAATTTAAAAGTAGCGTGAGTGATTCAAAAAGGGAAGGTGACTGAAATGTACTCTGACTCAACAGAGTCAAGAAACTAGGAGAGAGAGACCTACTGTGCTGTTCAATGAAATCTCAAAGTTCTTTTCTCAACTGATGTCCCACATACTGTAAAAGTTTTAACAGGAATCCTTTAAGTTCTGCAAGAACTTGGTAAGAGTCGTACAAGTTAGAAAGCAATCTTAGCTTTTATGGTCAAGCTGACACTTATAAACTTCCACCTGACATAGACCGAATTCAAGGTAAGGTCGACGTCTACTGCCTTTTTCGATGTCGTGACGAGCAGTTAACCAAAAATTGGAATGGCGGCAATGGCGTTAACCAAATATATTGGTATGCTCATAACTTAGAACTGAACTCTGTCTAGAGTCTTTGGGACCAACTCAATACCAACTCAATAAGGGGTGCATCAACCTTCTAAAATCTGAAAAGGGACTTGCATGTCTTCTAGCCGATTATATCCCTAATCTTGAATTCAAATATCCCTTTCATTCAAATTCTGGATAATATCCCAATCCTTTATTCTAATCACGGGTGCCAAAACAGTCATTATTAAATACTATAAACGGAAAGTAAAACAATTTAATCTGCATAAAAAAGAAGGAAAAAAATGAATTTTTAAATATGTATTTTATTCTATTTAAAGAGCCAGGATAGCTTGTTTGGTAGGGCATTGAGCCCAAGTCTAAGAAGTCATGGTTCCCCGCTGGCCGAAGTGGGGGTTCCCCGCTGGCTATTCGATCCCCGCTGGCCGAAGACTCCCGGTGTAGTAAATGGTGACTAATGCACGTTAAATCTGTCAGGTCGCAAAGTCCTCCACGTTCCCATAACAAATCATACCTCTGGGGATACTGAATTGGAGATTGATCTTTCTCTGGCTCTGGTCAAAATTACGAACTGGGGATGAATGAGTGGGTAAACTCTATAAACGGGTTGAGACGTATGTGTGTCGCAGAAGTTGAATTCTTTGCAATAGAGGGCGCCATTGAAAGCTAAGGAGAAGAGCACCTCCCTTGCCTTAATGCCATACGACGACAATAACAATATTCTATTTGACGAAATAATATTGACTTTATTTATATGCTAACTTTTCTAGTCTTATAAAAACAGGCATTCAAGTAGAGTCTAAAAGGGGGCTTATATGTGAGCTTGTGTTATTTATTTAACTCGGTTTCATGTCTGTGATGAGGAAATCTTGCTATAGAAATTCTAATAACTTCTAAATTCTAACTAAATTTTAAAGAAATAGCAGTGGTTTCCGAAAACTTATTTTTTAAAGCAGACATCATTTTAAGACTAAATTTAATTCAACATGCACTTCCTTGCCAACAGCACGCATTTCTCACCGAATGTGGCAGCTTAAGAAAAAACTAATAAAGAGTTAGAAACGTAATATTAGCGTTGAATTTGAACTATCTCATAGCTTCAATTTAAAAATGTAATAAAATTTTTAAGAAAAATATTACAGTGTTTGCAATATATTTCTAATAAATATCTAATTTAATTTTGTAAGACTGTCTTGTCAAATAATTTTGTATGTCATGTAATTTTGTAAGACACAATTTTGTAGCAACTTTTGATTGCAGTAAAAGTAGTTAATAGTTTACATATTGCAAGCACTGTAATAATACTTTTTTCGAAATATTATTACAGTGTTAGCAAGTTGTTTCCAGTAAATATGGTATTTAATTTTTTTTGACTTTCAGGTCATACAATTTTGTGTGCCATATAATCCAGATTTTGTAATTTTGTAAGACTCATTTTTGTAATTACTTAGAATTTTAGTACAAGTAGTTTTCTACGCAAAAGGTATTTACATACTTTTACTAAAAAATAAAGAAAGTACATGTTGCCCACCTGCAACGCTTGGTATTTAAGTATTGATAACTTTTAATTGCCTTATTGTGACATTACAGTTAACAAAATGAATTAAAATAGTGAAAATTAAGTACGATTTTTAAATAATTAATTTTTTTAATGATGCTCAATATATGTGCTTAAAGCTTTGAGTATTCATTCAAATTAATTGTAAGCTATCAATGATAAAGCTGCTCTGATCCTAAATTATCAGAAACAAGAAAAGATCACAACAGGGTTATAAATGCTTATAAAAATTACGTTTTACAAATGGGTTGGGTGCTTAAAATGATGTCTGTTTTAGAAAGGTATTGAGCCAAACCCTAGGGTTTCGGGGAAAAGGGGGTTTGAAAGTTAAGACCTGTTGGCGATATAAAAAACCTCGAGTGAAAACGCATCAGAAATATAATTTCCTCATAATTTACAGGATTGGTCAAGCTGGAAAACTGTTTAACATTGCAGAAAATCTTCTTAAACTATGCAGGGCACAAATAGTAGTCTGTGTATTTACACAAGATGTGGTGAAGATAGTTGTTTCGAGAATTTTGAACTACCGATTTCTAGATTCGTGAATTGTGTTGAACCATATTGCATGTAAATTCACAGAATGTATATTCACCATATGTATATTCACAGAAGATGTGGTGACGATAGTTGTTTCGAGATTTTTGAACAGCCGATTTCTAGAATCGTGAATTGTGTTGAACCATATTGCATTATTCACAGAATATATATTCACCATAAACACCGAAGAGCCATTATATTATGACCACTCTCCATCTATAACAAATGGGCTCACCCAGGTTTTCTTGGTTTCTCGCCCAGGAACAATGTTTTCATTCAGAACAATCCCTGACGCCTGTAAGCTACTTGAACATAGTTGCAGACCAGGTTCACCCATTTATGGCAACAGTTTTTCCTGCGGGGTATGGTGTTTACCAACAGGATAATGCACCATGTCATAAGGATCGAATCGTCATGGATTGGTTCGAGGAACATTCCATTGACTTTCAAGTCATGTCTTGGCCCCCAAATTCACCTGACCTTCATCCAATCGAGCATTTGTGGTCCTACTTGGAAAACCAAATTCGTGCTGCCACGCTACCCCCTCGCAATGTGAGGGAATTGCAGGACCAGTTGGTGAGCGCTTGGTACCAGATACCTCAGATTACCCTTCAGCACCTTGTGGAATCAATGCCAAGGCGGGTGCTAGCAGTTTTGTGGGCTAAAGGTGGTCCTACATGTTATTAGCAGTGTGGTCATAATGTAATGGATCTTTGGTGTATATATTCACAGAGGATGTGGTAAAAATAGTAGTTTCGAGATTTTTGAACATCCGATTTCTAGATTCGTCAATTGTGTTGAACCATATTGCATGACGATCTCTGGTGAAATCGACTTTTTTGGTAAATATTTTCGTTTATGATAGGCCGGACTTCCGCATAAAGGCGGTAGATTTTTTAGGGTTCCATAGGAAATGAAAAGTCGGAACTGCAAGCTAAGATCTTTATCGGAGATGGACTATTGATGTCATCACACAATTCAACTGGTTTTCGTTCGCAACAAACAAAATTTATCGTGATAGAAATGCCGTTGGCAGTTTATTGTCATTCCAATAACCGTTATTTTACAGTTATTTACAGTTCTTCCGAGTATTTTTAGTTTCAACTGGTGCTATGTTCTGGATGACAAAAATAGTTATTATGGTTTCCTGATCACTGCAAATGGAATTTATCTTCATTTCATAGAAAAAAAATAGACATTGTTGCCAATTAAACCAGACCAAAACTCAAAAGAAGAAAAAAACATTTACAAACTGTATTTTTAAAATGGCTAAAAACGACAAAATAATTCTTTCTTTTTTGTTTTCTTGTCTCATCTATAAAACGAAAGACGTAAAATGCGTAATTTTCACTATACACTATCACCAACGAAAATTCCCCACGATTCTCACAAAAATGATGCACCCTCGTTTGTAGTTCCACGTGTAACGAAAATAGAATTATTATTAATTTGTTTTTCGTTTGTCATTTTATTTAGTTCCGTTTAGTATCATTTTACTTAGTATAGTTATTTCCTCAATACATTAAGTTTTTTCTCTCTTTTTTTTAAGGTTGTAGGTTGGAAACTAATAGAAAGTATTAGTGCAATGAAATATGAAGAATATGAAATGCTGTTACAAAGATTGGACGAGTTTGTTAAAGTCTGCTATAATAGCGATGGATCAACGTGCGAGTAAATATTTTTTATCTACATAAAAGGATAATCCCAAAAAATAGTAATTTCTTGTGTTTTAAAAAAAATCAATTCCTTTTCCATGAGCTACTATAAGGAAAGGAAAAGTTTGTCTGCATGTTTCTCTGATAACTTCAAAATCCTTTGCAATATTGAATTTGAATTTTGATAGAAGTGAATTTTTGCCCTCGATTCAAAATTCGAAGAAAAATTTCAATTAGTTTGTACAGAAAAAAAAAAAATTTGAAAAATACATTTTCTCATTGAATTAACATTGAGCATGATTATAAGCAAAATCCGTGGTTCTATTTCGTCAAATATTAAAAAGAAAATATCAGTGGCGTTAAGACCTAGTTAGACAAAATTCGTAGCGCATTTAAGTATTTATCTTTTTTCGATTATATTATGTAAATAAAGGCAAACTCGCAGTGGAAGAAAAAAAAAAAAAAAAAAAAAAAAAAAAAGTGGAAGAACTAAACAATACTTTAACTACAAGATGACAAACAGTAATGAACTTTTTAGTAGATAATCACTATTTATTAAAATTTTAATAGCTTCTTATTTCACAAATTTTTTTGCATAATTATTTTTCTCTTTGTCTTTTTACTTCTTAATGTCCACGCTTTCAGTTCAAAAAAAATTTTTTTTTCTTCAAAAAATTATGTATTAGTAGTCAAATTTTCCTTGTATCAACTATTCTTAAAGATTTCTTTGTAAAATTAGGAACATCATTACGTTATTTTGTTGTGATCATTATACAACCTAGCGTAGTCTCAATGAGATTATTATGTATCAAATTCTATATCACTGTATTTATAAACTGCAACTATTTATATACTGCAAATATTGTCTTGTAAATATCAAAATTTCAAAATAAATACCGCGGATTGGGTTCGTTCGTCGGCTGGGGTGGAGCTGGACTAGTGGTAAAGTCCGGGGCTTTATGGTTAAGGGTTTTGTATAACCTAGGTACATGCTCAGGGCTTGGAAGAAAAAAAAAAGTGGAGTAACTAAATAAGGAGATTGGAAACTATCAGAAACAACGTGATTATTTTCTTTTCAGTTATGTTTTTAATTAAGCCTTACCTGCCATCACCATGATCATTATTAGCGCGATATCCCAGGGTAAGCCCTGGCCTTCTCGAGGATTCTTTTCCATCCTGATCATCCTCAGCAACGTTTCTCCAGTTTCTACTGTTCTGCACGGGAAAGTCCTTATTTACTGAATCGGGCCATCTATGTTTGGATTTTCCCCATAAACATAACCTATAAACCTCAATTAAAAATCTACTGCAATTAAAACAAAATAAAACGCTTTTAACTAATTATCAAATTCACCAAGAAAATTCTTTGGTTGTGGTAAATCTGAGACTATACATGTCTTGGCTGCTATCAAAACTTAAAAGCATCATTTTCAGTGGCGAATGTTGTTGACCTTTGTTTTGATGAGTAGAACTCCTAAAACGTGTTTTACTTAATCTTATAACGTAAAATCACCGGAAAGAGCTACAAATGATACTAACATACTGAAATTATTTTCACGTTTTTTTTTTTTTTAATTTTACTGAAAAATGTCGTTACGTTTTATTTATTATTGCGTAGTCTTGAATAAAAATGATTTATTAGTTTTTAAATTTTTACTTTGCCTTGTGCAAAAAATGGATATTCAGCTAGTACTAGATAATTTTAAAAAGTCGGATATTCGGCTATTTTTCTACAAACTCAAGAGTTTTACGTGTCATAGAATATAGTGGTAAAAAATTTACATTGATATTAGTTGAGATTTTTTTGACACTTTCACGTTTCAGATATGTTAACTTAAGATTAACAGGCACATAGTTTTTATTTTCAAATTAATGTGTGATGATGATCATCAATGCATTTAAAAATCGAAGTTTGCTTCATCAGTGTCTCTTAAAACCTGTGGAAGGAATCCCGATATTAGCACTTGAGTCAATGCAACTTTCTTGAAGCTGTATGTATCTGCCGTATGCCCCTATTATAGCAGTTCTAGATCGTGGATTTAACCCTTTCTAACACTTCGTTGCCAAATCTAATTCGCCTTTCGAACAAGTATTTCTTCAACGTACAGAACTGATTGTTTTTACCATTCATGGCTTTATGTTTTTTCCCGTTACAAATAACGAATGTTAAATTTAAAAATAAAGGCATTTTACTGGTATTTTCTCTACTTATTAAGGGAAACAGCATTAGTAACTAAAATATCAACAAAAAAAACTATACTTTTTTAAATTTTGGCGAAAGTATTTCATTTGAAAATATTTTTAAATTTTAGCATAAATGCTTTTAAAGCAAATAACAACTGTTACAATTAACCTAATAATAGGGAAAATTCGTGCTTTTACAATATCTGTATGCTCCCGTGCGTAAGATTGAGCCTACTGCGCATGCTCCCGTTAATTTTAGATGTTTGGTACTTTTATGTCATGTTGGCTTGATTTACACTACAAAGGCAAAGCAACAAGCACGCTGTTTATAGTCGCTAAACGTTGTTTTTTTATTTAAGCCATCCTTTAAACGAAAAACATGGACATGGAATCCAAATTTTAAAAAAATGTATTGATGTTATTTAAAAATGAATCGTGTGATTTTACAAGAATTGGTTCATTCAATAAATAAATTATTTTATTGGTTTTTGTTTAATATTATGGTTGCCTAATTGCTTTAGTTCCATAAAAAACTAGATATACTTTAGCTATTTTAAAATTATAAATTATATTTATTTTAACAATACAATTCAGTTTAAAAAAAGTTAAATAATCTATAGAAGTTCAATAATATTTTTTAAATTAGTAATAATAATAATAAGCTGATTTCTTTATCGCTGAATTGAGAACTTTAATCTACTAAATTTTTCTGCTCATAGAAATGCAGTTTTAAGTAGAGCAAAGCATCTTGAATCGTATATCACAGCTTTGCAAAGATAGTCTACGTCCATTGTAAATGTTTGTTTTGATCTTTTAGTCAAAGTTAAAATAATATTCCACTACGTTAGCGTTTTTAACATACGGATTTTTACAAAATCTCTTATTTTTTCTTACATAAGTTTGATATTTTTTCACGGGTGCATGTGCATTTCACTAGAATTGACGCATGTGCACTTCTAGTGCGCATGAGCAATTACTTAAAGTACTTACGCACGGGAGCTAAAATAAATTTGCGAAATTTCCCTAATAAACAAACTAATAAAGTTTGATGCTAACACAAACACTATTGTTTATTTATAAACTTTAACTCTGAAACTAACGTAACTATAACATTTAATTTGCTTTCAAATACAGCCTATATAGAATATTTGCAATATTTGTTTCTAAGGTTTTTATGAATCTAATTTAGACCCTAGTATTGTTGAATCATTGAATCAATAGTTACGTTTGTACTGAAAAACTATCATACAATGTTTCAAATTTGAACAGAATATTTTAACAATGTATTCTGAATTAATGTTTTAGCTTAGAACACTATCAGCACACACGCTGCTCATCCAGATTTGCTGACGTCATTGAAAGCTGTTGGACTTTTAATACAGTAATCGGACGACCAGAAGTTAAACCTAACATATCTCTCACTAGCAATGGTAAGTCTAGGACTCATAGACAGGTTGTTCCGAAATTCGACCAACATTTTCTGGTTGGGGATGAAAGGCATCAGGAGGATGAAAGGTTTCCATAAAACATGGTGTCATAAACCACACTGAAAGGGTGAAAAAGGCGAAAAACACATACAGGCTTTGAATCTCGAGGAAACTGAAGGATATCTTGAAGCAAATTCGGCAGATTATCAAACAGCGTAACGCTGATACCGTCTAAGTATGGCGCTCGTAACAAAAGGGTTCAGCTCTCAACTTTGAGATCGATTTCTTTATTCTTTTATCATCGAGTTCTCACATTCTTTTTCAAATATAAATTCAAATGCAATCTAATTCTACCAAATTTATTCTATCCGAAATTAGTATCTTAAAATTTTTTACTTAAATTTTGTTTCTCTTACGAACTTTAAGAATAAACTCCACAAAACACTTGTAAAATCTTCAGAAAAGTAAACAGAAAGTGGCAAAATTTAATTCTACTTAAAAAAAAAATTATCAAAATAAAAAAAAGTGCTGTTTCTTAAAGGTAGTGCTTGGTTATAGATTTTTATTAATTGTCTGGTCTTGATGTATTTTTCATTTGGTTTGATAAAAATGAAAAAAATCAGCATAGAATAGTTAGCCGAATGGTTAATCCAAACTAACTTTCAAAATAAATAAGTGAAACTTATTACTATGGGGTATACTTTTTCGTCTGTTTAATACTATTGTTCGGTTACAGATATTTAGTATTTGTTTGACTGAGATATTTTTGCATTAGCAATGCAAATAGTATGCAAAAATAGGTTTTCATGTTGTTGCGATGGTATTTTTTCGTTATAGACATTTCGTAATGGTTTGGTTGAGCTGTTTTTTTTTTCACATTTGTATTACAAACGTAAAAAAAAAAAGACAAAATGAATAAACATTAGCTAAATTATTATTTCTAACTCATTTTCAAAATAAATAAAAAACAAACAAAATAAGACGAAATTAAATAAACATAGCAGTTGCGGAAAAAAAAAACGAATTAGGTTGCTTGCGTCCTGTTGCCGATTTGATTTGCTTGCCTCTTGCTATCGTTTTACTTTTGATTTTCAAAATTTCTAACTTCTAGTGTCCAAACTCAATTTTGTTTCGGTCTCATTGGCTGATAGGACCTTATATAATATAATATTATATAATATAATATTATATATTATAATATTATGTAATAAATGCTGATCAACTTCCAACTAAAACTGCTCGTAAATTAGGTTTGATTACCATCGCTGTACACTGAAAAAGTAACAACCAATCTCAAAAATTATTTAAATATGGTACTGAAATGAAAGTAAAGAAATTTGTCAAATGTCATATGTTTAATAAGTAATAACTGTTTTTCTAAAATCCTGCTGGATGTAACGAGATAATGATTGATCAGATAACCTTATCCAGCATTGATTAAGTGCTGCCATTCGATAAATAAAAGTTAAAGTTTTGCTACTGCTAGTGAGTATCATTACCATCGAAATTGAAAAATCTCACTCTAAAGTGGGGAGATTAGACAGTTTATGACGTGGGTAGAAACAGGCAATTGGTAACCGTTCATGATATAGGAAGATATAGGCAGTTAATTTAGAAAACGAAGCTAATTCAGGTGTTGCCATCGGAGTTTAGAAATTTTACAAATTACAACTGCTGCCAGCGAAAGCTAAAAATTTTGAAAATCGAAACCAAAACAAAAGCAGGAAACAAACAACTCAATAACAGTGTGAAATCAATTCAACAGCATGATAAAATCAACTCAAATTGAGCATTATCTATTCGCGAACCCAACGACCTATAGGGGGCGTTGTTATTTGAGACGAATTCTTGCTAGCAGAACAACAGGATCATCAGTTGCACTGGAGATTTCTTCAGTGCAGTATGGTAATATTATGGAAGTGAATGTTACGCATAGTTTCATATGCAAGTGAAAACAAAAAAATATCCTCATATATAATCGTTTAAATATCTTTTTTTTAAATCATGAATATCTTTTTTTTAAGGAAGGAACATGCAAAACACATCGGAAAATATTTGTACGAAATCTTGTAATTAGAGTAGAGACTTAGAGCCTGAAAAATCATTCTACTAAATTTAATGATCTAGTGTGAAAGGTCAATATAAATTTTATGTTCCATACTTTTCTGTATCATATTACTTAAAACATTAAAATAACGCAAAAAATATACAGAAGCACATAATGTTTAAACCATTTAATTTTGCAAAAAAAAAATTTTTGAGAACAATTTTTTTCAAAAAATTTAAAGTTTCAGTAAAAAATCATTATTTATAAACTAAAAATTGAAAAATAAAGAATGCTTAAGATTAAAAAAAAACGATTCTGAAAATTCCTTGTATTGTAATAAAAAACTTTCAAATTGTTTTTTTTTCTTTCTAATATTAAAGTTCTTAATCAGACGTAGAAAACCATTCTGTTGAGATCAGTTATCATCAAATTAAAAAAAAAAATTACAAGTACATTTTTTGCTATAAAAGTCATAACACTTTCTTGTTTTGTAAATCCGGAGAATTCCAAATGAAATATTCTTCGTTTGAAAATTTTATTTTCAAATAATACATACAAAAACTATCCCTTCATTATTTTTAGATCACTTAATACTCTACAAAATTTTATAATTGTAAGATCTCGATATGAATTTCAATATGTAAATTAAAAACGGAATAGCTGAATTCTAGTTGAAATTATTCATCCAAAATTAAAAAAATACTTACCAGGAAAGCATGAAATATTATTAATAATCAACTCGAATGATACCATTTCAAGTAATTCGGATGATTCTTTATTGTTGTTTTCCAAATTATATAGATTCAGAAATATATACTATTCTATAAAGAAGAAGAATATTCTATAATTATTAAAGTTCTGCATGTTCTGAAATCACATTTATTCATTGGAATGAAGTAAGCAATGTTGACTTCACAATGTTGGCAATGTTGCAATTGAGTTAATTGTTAATTGAGAAATTGTTCTTCAAATGTTGGGCACGTTCTGTTGCAGAAAGATTTATAAATGTTCTAGGTCGTTTTTCTTGTTTTGTTTTTTGTCTTCCTTTCAAGCTCTTTCGTCTTTTCCTTAGGGAAATTTTGGTTCGTATTTGCTGCTAAGAAAATGGCGTTCTACTCGGCCAATGTATTTTATAGAACTAAATGAAAACTTAATAAATAAAAGCCAGAAAATATACTATCCTCTAGAGGGCGTATTCAAGCGTTGCGCTCGCGAATATTCAAGAGTCTGCTTTTTCTCCTCACTAATGATGTGAAAAAAAAGGTGAAAGAGATACTGCTGTGCAATAGAAAAACCAACGTAAGAGACAAACAATTCCAAAATTCAGATTTTAATATATTTAGCATTTCTGCAATTTTTTTTTCAAAATTAAATTTTATTTCATCAATTTTTTGAAACTTTATTTCAGTGTTCATTACATCAGTTATAAAATGAAAATAGCTGTAAAGCCACTTTTCTCGAAATCTACTGTGAGGTTTTTACGTTGTTTTTACTATTGCACAGCAGTATAGCACTTTTTTTTTGTATTTAGTTTAATGATATTGTTTTGTACGATATTAGTAAGAATAATAGAAATATTGTTTATAGATATTGGTGATGATGTTAGAATAATGTAGGTATTGTTTATTTCGCCTTTTATAAACCTAGAATAAACATTAATTGAATAGTGCAAGTATTTTTAATATATTTTCTAGAAAATGTTCTGATTGTGCTTCCTCATATTGAAGAATATCCCGATTATTTTGAAGTTGCTACTGTATATGTCTCCATTCACAATGCTCGACAGATCATTAATCCGTTCTATTATGGATTTCCAATGGAGGCCAACACGATGCATGAACTCCGACTTAAAAAGGTGTATATTTTATTTTGAAAATATTTTTATAAATGTAAAATGCCATTAAGTTATATTTATTAATTTTTTATACTGTGATTTTATTAAATACTTATCTATATGTTCTTCAGGTTGTGAAAAAACTTTTACCAGCGCCTTACGAGACTAACTGTGTAGATTACATAGAAATTTGGAAATCAAGAGGAGGATATGGCCCCACTAACCAAAAAGTAAATAATATTTAGTTATAATTTAAATGTTTCTTGTTCATTTCACTTCTTTAAACTAAAAATATTTGAAAAAATTAGGTTAATGAGTGATTGGTTGATGAAGGCACTTAGACACATTTCTATAGTTTTGTCGAGGCGAGAGGCACATATTTTGGCGTTGTAACTGTAGATTTCCCTTTTTCTTCGCATGTATGAATAAGTTTTTAACATAAGTCAAAAATAATCTTATGAACAACACCGGGGAACATTTTTTTTCTTATTTTTCTGCTTCATGAGAATTTTTAACACATTTTTGATGTCTCTGTATTGCTGATTTCAAACTTGGAAACAGTTTCTCTCTAACTAGAGTTTTTAGGCAATTTAACAACATACACCGAACCAGGATATTTTAAAATGTCCTCGAGAGATTGCTAAGTGTTCCATTTTCTCTGTAGCATTTCAGTTTATGTTGCAATAAGATCATATTATTTGTTTTCAGCGTGCGAAATTACACGTGCTTGAAAATGTGGTATAAAATGCTGTAAAATAACTTTTTGTAACAGTCATTTTTGCATAGGTGGCCATTCAGTGACAAAATAAAAATTCCAGATGGAAGTGTTAGATTTATTATTACAATTATAAATAATTTTATTTTTTTAAATTCTATTGATATCGTTAAAACCTATTTATATCTTATATATATAATTCTCATACGTGGCTCCCAAATTTTGGCTGTATTTCTTTTCCGCCGGTGGCAACGCTTGCTTTGTTTTGTTTACGTTACTATTTCTCTTAAACGGCGAATCGACCAATGATTGCCGCTGAAAATGTCACATGCCAAATCTAGTTGAGATGGCTCAACATATAGCGCTTTTAAAAACGGAAACTGAAATAACCAGAGAGCATCAGCTGCGGCAATCTCATACTATTAAGCTGGGCAGCAGTGAGTAGTCTTTGTCGATATATCTCTATTTTAGTATTTTGTCGAAAGCGCTTTTTTTTCACGAATTTATATATTACGAATTTATTTGACGATTTTTGATTTGTATTACGAATTATACTACAGCACATTTCTAATAGGTTTAACGAATTACATGTCATTTATTTGAATTCGAATTTATTTTAATGACTTAATATTTACTAAAAAGATGTAATTTTTAAAAAAAAAAAAGTTTTTATATGAATTTGAATGATTGTTTTGAATTCTTAGAATTCCGTGCATTTGCAATGTACCTAAGATAGTAGCGAGCTTGGTTTACGAAGCAAACCATATAAGATTATGTTGCAATTTTGGGGGGTTGGCGAGCGGTAGCGAGCAGGGGGCCCAGCCCACTAGTTTTTATTATTTTATTATTATTATTTATTAAATTGCTTTTATTTATAAAGAAAAATTCAAAGCAATATTGAATAAATTATGACATTTTAATTGAAGTAGGTTTTTATATTTATTTTTATGCCAATTAACTGCCCTGAGAGCATATTATCAACTAACTAAAATTATTTCCGGAATATTCCTAAAATTATATCAACAAACGATTTCGATCGGAAACTGGCTTTTATCGAGTAGCCAATTTCGTAAAGCACACTTATCCACAACCCAAGCATTTCGGAATTCAAAATCGCAATCGCAGCGGTTCAAAAGTATATAATTATTATAATAACAAAATAATAATAATTACATACTTTTTGAACCTTATTACTTTAGTTTTTATTTATTTACTTTTTTTAAATATTGATTTTCAAGAAAATAAACAATGATGAATGAAAACCAACCACGGGGCATAATGCAGAACCGGTAAAAAAGGTGGACAAGTCAGGAGGAAGCCGTTTAACCCTTTCAATACGGCGAAAAATGAGCAGGGGTGGAAGCGAGACGGAAACGAGGAAAGGCTGGTAGTAAAACCTTTCCAGTTATAGCTAGTTTTGGGGAGGAGTCTACTTATTCTTTTTTTAAATTTTTCAACAATATCTACTTTATCTTGAAAAAGAAGCAGTTTTATATATATGCCAGAATTATAAAAGAAATCTTGATAGTTACAGATATTTCATTTTTTTCGAAAAAAATGCTGGAATGAAATGTTTTACGTACCAGGTTTTTCTCTTTTTCGTCTTGCTATATAAGGGCTTTCACCCATGGACTGGGACAGCACATGTCCCTTCCGGTGCGAAAGGGTTAAAAAAGATACATTTATTTGGAGAAAATACGTTTGAGTGTAAGATTTCATAACTTAAAATATGGTCTGTATTAACTAATTAATGTTTAAACACTCCCTCGAATTATTAAAATTTATAGTACACGAAAATGCGATAATTAAATTAAAAGTTATTCAAGATGCTTAGTTTTCCCCTCAAATCTTTCTTTCCTTTTTTAGGGGGGGGGGGAGAGATGGGGGAACTGCGCACGTAAACTTATGTCTCAAATGTCTTAATACAATGGGAATTTGCTGATATAAATCTTAATATTTTTAGTTTCGGCTGATTTCTTGAAAAGTTTGAGATCTTTAGAAACAAGACGAAACGTTTAGTCCCAATAGTTTGATCAGAAGAGCGGTCCGAAGTTTAGACTCCTTAATGTTAATCTCCGTTTTTTCGTATTTCACTATATCTCAAGAACTTCTTATGCAAATTGAAAACTTTTTGCACACAATTACAAAATTCAATTATGCAAGGATAATTTCATCAAAAAAAACTTTTATTGAAATATTTATTAATTTTTATTGTTTTAAAAGTAATTGTGGTGGAAAATTTTTAATTTGTGTGGTATAAATTTTTTTTCCATCATTTTAAAGAAAGTAATTTTATGTGCCAAATTACAAAATTTGAGCAAAATCGATCAAATAGTTCCTGAGAAATTGAATTTTAAGCATCTGATTTTTTTAAAATTCAATTGCTCAGGAACTATTCGACCGATTTGGCTCAAATTTTTTCTCGGTGTTGGGACTATTTTTCCATCTGTGTAGATATTATAACTTACTGGTATAAGTACTGTAATTAAAAATTTGAAAAGCAGTTTTCCACATTGCTAAGATTACACCGACGAGAAAAATCAAGGAAATAAAAGTTCCTTTTCTTTAAAATTCAGATTCCTTTTCCAAGATTGAGTTAAGGGCGTCAAACGTCTTCCACCTGAACTGCATGAATGTGGGTTAGTTCCATCGTAAAATTCCTACCGCTAACCTAATACTGGATCGAATATTCAACTGTGTTTATAAAATAAAGTCAAACAGCTATGCACCAAGCTTCTAAATGAAATGGTTCGTAAAATGAAGTTGGTACTTGAAACTTTCAATAAAAGCAATGAACAGACACATTCGCATTAAAACCAGTGAGAATATCAATTATAACTCTTAATTTTTTTACAAAGAAAATTGGGCTTATTTTTTTATTTTATTGCAAACATGGATTATTAGAATATTTGCTACTTAAATTTTATCTTTGATGTGACGCACTTTATTTCGCAGCGTTTAATCTGCTTAATTGAAGAAAAGTTCTCGTAAATTGTTTGGTTCTATCATAATTTCAATTTTTTTTTACTGTGCGTAAATTCTGATCAATGCTTTTAATCCATTCTCTGTCATACATTTCTTGAACAAACACTGTTTAAATAAAGTTAATGAAGCGATTTTTTAAAACATTTCCTAGCCTAGCCGCGCACCTGTTTCGTTTAGGGCT
This sequence comes from Parasteatoda tepidariorum, assembly GCF_043381705.1. Lineage (NCBI taxonomy): Eukaryota > Metazoa > Arthropoda > Arachnida > Araneae > Theridiidae > Parasteatoda > Parasteatoda tepidariorum. The sequence continues at coordinate 52,084,788 of NC_092209.1, read as the reverse complement.
GGCGCCTGATCCCTATTGTTCTCTGTGCAAGAGCCAAGCTGTTTTGGATGACAGCCACATCCTGTGCTGCAGGGCCCTCCGCGGGTCGTCGTCTACCGAGTGATATTGGGAAGCAAGAGAGCTCCTGAGGAAATGATTCTTTGCTTTCTTGTTTTGTTCCTGTGTTTTTGCTTTTTATCATGTCAATTCACCTCTGCCATTTGAAATACATAAATTAAAAAAAATTTACATTTTTTAAGGAATGCTTTGAGGAATGCAAAAAGAACATTAGTTTGCAGGTTCGTGGCTGTGTCCCACATAATGACGGAATCCCGGGACATGAAAAACATTGCAGTTCTTCAGGTAAATCAAAATTAAAAAATTTTTTTTCTCTGACGTCTTCTGCAGACTAATTAAGAAGGAATTTTGTTCATAGAAATTTGCAATTACTATGTTTTCACAGACATTTTTATCAAATAATTGCCACAAATAAACATTATTATTCTGAAAATTTATAATTTTATTATCTACTTTAAAATGGGCTGTTTTAGAGTACTGTGTTTTCCCTGATATTCAGAGCCACGTAAAGCTGCATTGTATTTAAATTTAACATTTTGCAATTATGGAGTCTAGTTGGTTTCGATTTCATCGAGAAAGCATAGATTCAATCATCATCGATTCAATCATTTGTATCGATTCAATCTTTATTTTTTACTTTCTATGACTTTTCTAAATTTAACTAAAAATTCTGAATTTTTCACGGAAGGGAACACTTTTGGGAAATACTGCAAAGAGCTCTTATAATTAAATTTTTTTAGAGCTTAAAAAAGTGAAACTTGAAAAAAAATGGAGAAACAACATCCTAAGAGCACGATAAAAGTCACAAAAATAATGTTAATGACTTGAAACAAATTTTAATAAGCAGTCAAAGATGCTTTTTTTCAAAACCATATTAGCTCAGGAAAATTGAAAAAAAAAATTAAAAATATGTTAGTTTTCTTAGGATTTTTATTTAAAAAAACAAATGTTTCTAGCAAAAAAAAATAATAAATATTAACCTATATTCAAGTGATTAAATGGGTTTAGCTAACGTACTATATTCAAACCAGTTACCAAATGTAAATTTAACAAGTGTATTAGAAGTTAAATAATCTTGCTCTCAAGGAAAAGGAAAATAAAATAAAATTATTTTTTTTAATTTAAAAAGATAGGTTAAATAACGTTAAACAAAATACCTGAGCTTTCAGACGATTCCCATTTAGAAAACGGTGTGTTATTTTCTGTTTTCCTTGAGTGAGTTTCAGTATTTTTGCTGTAACTCTTAGAAAGTTTTTTAAGTATTATCTTATACTTGGTGTCAAATTACTGAAAGGAAAATAATCAGACTATGATATATATTTTTTCAGAAAGTACAAAATTCTGTTAAAAAAACGTTCTCTACATGGAAAAATAATTATAGAAATTTTCACACGTTTTTTTACACAAAATTTTGTTGACATGTATTCGAAAAAAGTTTGTCAGTATACACTCTTTATATTGGTGGAAGGAGGATAATGTTTTTTATTTAGAAAAAAATACTTTATTTGCTTGCTTTTCATAACTGAATTATTTATTTTATTTTTCTCTAAAAGTAAATAGAATTGCAAGACAAATAAAATAAACTTTCTAATAATAAAGCAAACGCAAATTTTGCAGAATTAAAGGTAGCAGAGCCAATAAAAGAAATTTCAGAATGTCAAAAAGAGAAATGTTATCCTGCCTGTTAGTAAGTAAAGTGTTTGATGTTCTCTAATCAAATCTTTTTTGATACCGTCTTTGATGAATTATTATTTGTAACATTGATTTTAATATTTTTCCCAGTATTGCTGAATGGTAATATTTTTAGATATTATCTAATGTCAGATAATAATATTTGCTACCTATTTAAAGCTTGTTTGTGTCATAAAAATTTTACGTTTGAATTTGTGACTCGCCCCTATTGCCCAGCAGTGCTAGACTAGGTCCATGACGTTATACACCCTCAAAAAATCCAACACCGTCATTGGATCGTCTGCTAAATCCTGTTTGGTGAGCCCCAGGCATGCGAGGATATGGTGAGGCGAAGCTTGTTCTGAAGAACAGTTGGTACAAATTTCAAAGTTCTTGGATCCCTCCGAAAATTTCATTGATTTAAGGTGACCACTTCGAAAGCGGGCAAGAATAGTTTGTTCTTGTCTATTAAAACCTTGGGCCATGGAGCTTTCAGGTCGTTTAATTCACATTAGTTACTGATTAAAACTATTAACTGGTAATGTAAAAAACTATAAAATGAAGTAACTATAAAATGAAATGGTAAAACTATAAAATGAAGTGAACCTGAAAAATAAGGCTTCTTTTTTCTTATAGCGACATTAACCCCCCTCCCCAAAGCTTGAAGTCCGATGCATTAAACTACATTTGGTATAAGTGTATCGCTTAAAAACAGTATTTTATAATTTTTTATGTTTGTATGTCTTTTCAAAACGATTGCTTAGATAAAAAAATATAATTCACTTTTCCTCGTTATTCTGAGTTTTTAATTACAAATTTTAATTTTCTTGACAAAATTGTGAAGGAATATACTATAAAATACCCTACAATAGATAAAAATATTATAAATTAAAATTTATAATTTTTTCTGCAAATTGTTAATTTTAAAAAATGTTTGTTGTGTTGCTAATGACACTAGGATAAGCCAAGCTCACCAACCATTGGACTTTTGCGAATTGAGCCAGAAGGGTGCTCCTTTCTTTTGAAAAGATAGCGCAATACGTTCTAGCGCAGGACGCGATTTTCCAATCCTGTGGCGTTTCAAGACAAGCTCTGTTTGGTGGATTATTTCTTGGCTGTTGGTGTTTTTCTAGCATACGACTCGCTTGGAGTAGCCTTGATAAGGATTTTCTTGAATCAACCTGCACACTTCTTCCTTTGTTTCTGATCTGGACTTCACCGAGTAAGGTTGAGTGGTGACCAAACTCGACATTTCAGACGCAGAGGCAAGCACATGTTCACCTCGACGATTAGAGATGTGGATCGGGAGCAGCCTATTCACCTGAGGAATCGCAACGTTCGAGAATTTCTCAATTGGTGATTTACAAAAGTGCTACGAAGCAAGACTAAAAGATGTTGAGGAATTGGAAGAAGACTCATTTCTTAGAAAAGTGGGTATTGAGAGGATTCTGGGTATTAATACTGAGATACTTTCTAGACACAATGACTCTCCCATTTCCGAGAATCCTGATAGCATGTCTGAGGATAACCCTCATCTTGATTCTGAACATGAGCCTACTGAAACATCATCTACTGCTTGGAAGAAACCTAAAGGTCAGCACTGAATCAATTTACATCATTATCGATTCGTAACCTGCTAATCCTTCCTCCCAGCCAGAAAATTCACCGATAATTGAGGCTACTCCGACACGGGCGGAGATTGCTACAGTTGAAGCCGCTACCGAGCAGATATCCCCCAGAAACTTTCGAGTATTGTGACATCGAGTCACGCTCTAATCTAAAATTCCTGATCCAATTCAAGACTCGCCCCTTAAAGTATTAGTGCAATTGGGACACGCTCCCCGGAAATTCCATAAATTCCATTCTCACCCTCGTTTTCTTGGAAAAACACCTGGCCCGCGGTATCTTTCATGTACACGTGAAGGCCACGAGTGTGGGAGTATGCATAACCGTAACTCTTACATTTTCCATCAGAAGGTGGAAATGACACTGAAAAAATAATTAATATGACAACTGAACTTTCAAAGGTTTTTCCGAGGAGCGTGTCCCAATTGCACGAATGCTTTAAGGGACGAGTCTTGAATTGGATCAGGAATTTTAGATTAGAGTGTGACTCGATGTCACAAGTATAATAAGTAATTTTCAAAGGGTTAAATGCTGACTTAAAGACTAAAGATCTGGGAGATATATTGCGAAGATTTGACAGTACAAAATTAGTGCAATTTAAGAGAAGGGTCAGCAAATTTCATTCAACACCATCCTACGCGAATCTTCATAGTCATCTTGGAAAATCTTAATAACGCCGAGGGAAATAAAATCACCTTAGAGAGGTACAGGGGTTTATAATACATACATGCGTAAATATACATATTTTAACAATAATAATATGTGTATTTTAATATATTTTAAATTGATTTCATTTAAGATATTTTATAAACTCTAAGAATCCCACTCGCTTTTAGAAAAACAGTAGAGCGGGTCTTGAAACGCCACTGGATTGTATAGGTGGTATGGGAGGTATAGTTATTGGTGGCATAGGTGGGATTGTATAGATGGTATAATGGTGCTACCACCTATACTCCTGGTATAGGTTGTAGCACCATTCATTCGGGAGACCACTTCCTCAGTTTCAGACATAGATTTGAAGTGAAAGGAATTTTTAGCCAGATCCATGTATTCACAGTATTGCTCAGAGACCAGCCACAGGACTTTCAATTCCACAGATTTTACAAGCACGTATATCTCATGTACTCGGTAGATATTAGCGGTCTGGAGGATCGAATTCCGGCCCCTCCGGACCGGAGTTCGATTCTCTAAGCACTGGGCTACCATGACCCGTATAAAATAATACTATACTTTTGCAATTAGTTTTGGTAGTATTAACGTCCGGGAAAAGGATTTAATATGCCCCTACAATTTATATGTTATGGAATAACTTGAGCTAATCTGAATAAAAATTTATTTATCTTTTGTTATTAGTGAAGAACATTTTGAAGTTACGAGAGAAATTATTGACAAAGATGTCTTTTACGTAAGTTTACTTATACTGTATCTGTATTTGTGTGAATATTTGTTAAACATACTTGGCCCGAGAATTTTCTTATATTTATAGAGTGATATGAAGAGGTGCAAAAGTGATATGAAACTTAATAAATTATATGTCTATCACTTTTTATAACCACTCAGTAAACGCCGACAGAATCCTTAATGATGCAGAATTCAAAAGAAGAATTTCAGTGTCACTTTTCATCTCTTGTTCAATGATGAGGACACTATTTATTATTCCTCAAAGTTAACAATCTAAATATTTCTTCTATTTCATTAGCAAATAATGTTTGTCGTCTTATAGAATAATAAGTGTTTTACGAATCCGTATATTTCTGAGTTGTATAAAATACCAGAAATAGTTTCAGATTCCAACGGACAAGAATCATATATCACCTGCTACTTTGTGGCTAGTTAATAATTGATATATGTCCAATAAATGCGTAAAGGAGTATGTTATAAACTAATAAATATGATGTAAGAAATGAGACAAAACTAGAAATGTTTATTTAACTTAATAGCTACTCAGGAGCTGTAATATTTAGGAACTGTTTGGAAATTCATATTGTACAGACCACAAAAAAGAGAACACTTTAATTACTTCTAATCTAATAATCAAAATTTTACGTAAAAGTAAAAGTAAAAACTAGTGGACTGCGCCACCTGCTCGCTGACGCTCGCCAACCCCCCGAAAATTGCTACGCAATCTTATATGGTTTGCTTCGCAAACCAAGGTCGCTACTAACTTAGGTACATTGCAAATGCACAAAATTTTAAGAATTCAAAACAATTATTCAAATCCATATAACAATTTTTTTTTAAAAAAAAATTACATCTTTTCAGTAAATACTAAGTTACTAAAATAAATTTGAAATCATACAAATGACATGTAATTCGTTAAACCTATTAGAAATGTGCTATAGTATAAAATCTTAAGATAAAATTTCTAAAACTGATATCTTTTTAAAAAGGTTAAAATTTTGGCTATAATTAAGTCTATTAAAAATTGAAATGAGTGTATTGCAATGGAAAAACCTGCTTAAACAAATAAGAATAAAATAATAAAATAAAATAAAACAAATAAATTCGTGATATAAATCAAAAATCGTCAAATAAATTCGTAATATATAAACTCGTGAAAAAAAGAGCTTTCGACAAAATACTAAAATTGAGATCTATCGACAAAGACTACTCACTTCTGCCTAGCTTATGCTCTCTCTGGTTATTTCAGTTTCGTTTTTAAAAGCGCTATATGTTGAGCCATCTCAGCTAGATTTGGCATGCGATATTTTTAGCGGCAATCATTAGTCGATTTTCTAGCTTTGCCATTCGGGGAGTTGTAATGAGGCTTTATTTTGTCACCGTGTAAGAGAAATATATATATAGATTTTACGTAAAAATTTTAATGCTTTGAGAACCCATTCTAAAAATAAAAATATGCTAATTTATTCGTACTGCCGTTATTTAAAATAATAAGTTCAGACGCACTCACACAAATATATATATATATATATATCTATATANTTCGTGAGAATGACACATATATATTTATATATATATATATGTGGGGTGGGTATGAGAACTCTAGTATTTTGAAAATGTGTAATTTAATTAAAGAGTGTACTTTTAAAAGAATTTTTTCTATTTTTCTAGCATGGATGCCCACGTACAGCAGTTCATACGTAAGTATTTTACTGAACTATAAAAAATTATAATTCTGAGAGTTTAACAGGTATTTACTCAGCTTTAAAAGGTAGCAACAACAGAATAATTTTGTATGATATTGCAATTTTTTTATTTGCATTTACAAGAACTGCACTGTGTTAGAAATTTTATTTTGGAAAGCGTTGAAGCACATCTTCGTACAAATTTGCTCAATTTGTTTTGTTGGTTCACACTCGGAAACCTTGATAATTGAGTTAAAACGCATGCCTAGGCTAAATATAAATCCTTACTCAGAAACCTTACAATTGATTTTAAAAGAACCATATACTTAGACTAATCTTAAATCCGTACTCACAAATCTTGCTAATTGAGGTGAGAATGACTACATGCTTAGACTCATCTTAATTCCGCATTCCTTTCTGATTGAGGTTATAGTAAATGCATGCTTAGACTAATCTTGAATTCATATTTAAAAACCTTGCTAATTGAGGTTAGAATAAACACATGATTAGACTAATCTTAAATCCGTATTCGGCAACCGCACTAAAGCTGAAGAAGAGCAATCATGCTTAAAATTTGGCAATTTCGAACAAGGCTTCGGCATGGCCGGAGAACTGACTAATCAGAACAGATTATTATTATTACTTAATTTTTACAAATATAACCAACAGAACGGATTCTTGCAAACTTGAAAACACTATTTTAAATATATAAAACCAAATTTTTTAGATAGATTTCCTTCAAAAAACAACTTTAGACCGCATATTCAACTGCCATAGAAGAGATTAATATTAGAACAACTTGAAAAATTGGAAGTCGGGTTTTGCGTTCTGACACGTAATAGGCTAGAAAATATACCATAAAACACAGTATAAAAACTTTAAATAAATTGAAATTATTTAAAACTATTAAACTATTTAAAATTTAATATTTTAAGAAAAAAATGTAAATCTGATTGTTTTTCAGCATTGACTTAGCTCGTTATCATATTTTAACAGTGCAGAACAGCGTACTATTTAAAGCGCATACAACTTATGAAAATACGTCGGTTGCTCTTTAAATATTCAAAAAGTTAAAAAAAAATGTTTATATTAATATATTTCTACTAAAAATTCAATACTTTTTTAAGTTAAGTCTTATCTCACATTTGCATCGTTTTGTTGCGCTAATATAGAATGAATGCATCGGCAGATGTTAAAATTTGCTTAAAATAGTAAGATTTTCTTTCCCATCGTTTCGTACGTTGTCGAATGGTTAGCGTGAAGCATAGATATAATTTTTTTCCCCTGGAGAGAGCGAGCTTTAATACTGGCTTAAGTATTAAGTAAATAATCCGTGGAAACTGATGCGGTAACATATTAACCTGCTTGGATATTATATTACATTCGCTTCAAAAATATACAAATATGAAATAACATTCGGCATGTTCAAGCGCTTTGAAAGAAGGTGCCTATTTTCAAGACTTGCCAAATTTGAATGTAAAGAAGAGAAAAAACTTAAAAATGCCAACTAACAATGAGAAAATAAAGGTGAGAAACAAAACTAGAAAGATCACAGCAGAGAGAAAAAACAGAACAGGAAAAACCACTGTGGCTGAGTGGCAAATTAGGGTAAAATGTATTTCCACGCACATTTGAAAAGGTAGGATTGAAGTAATGTCGTAAACAAGAAAACGACATTAATTCCAACATTAGTTGGCAACTTTACATTTTCTATTTCAAATAACGTTTTTTTTTTTTTTTTTTCTTTTTTTTTTACGTCTGGCAAGTTTTGAAAAAGGACGCCTATGTTTAAAACACTTGAAACATATCGATTATTATTTCATATTGGATTAAATACTTTTTTCCCTCTTTCAAAAAAAGAAAAAAATACACATATTGACGCGTCATGTTTTTTTTTAAATTTGTATAAATGATAGATTATTTTGTTTTAAATCTATATTATAAAAGTTTCAATAAATTAGCTTTATTTAAATAAAAAATTTTATTATAAATTTTTTAATAAATTTTACAAATAAATACTTCGTTGTCTGTAATATATATGGTTGTAAAATAAGATATAGTCAAACTATAAATAAATGTGTCGATGATATTTCTATAACCTGTGGAATGTTTAAATTACACTATATTTTTTTTAAATAAAATTCCTGAAATAAACTAATTTTGGTCATAAAATTTATTATAAAACATATTATATATTAAAATTACTTTTGTTTTAGGCATGATATTAGGATACTTATAACCAAGAATAGAATGGAAACAATAACATATGCACACAATCCTAAATTTCAGGTGAAATTTAGTTTTATTTTTTGTAATATTTTAGAACATCTAATTATATTTATCTAATTTTTCTCACTATATTAAAAAAGTGCAAGCGCCACCGCAGTTGTTTTGGGTGTTTAACTTCACGTTACATTTCGTGTAGCTGCACAAAATCTATTAGACTTACAACTTAAAATTACCAATAAAAAATAAATGTACGGGGACATGAATAAAAAAATGTACAGTGCGTACATAGAGAAGAAAAAAATATTTGATAACTAGATCAAGAATTATAGAACAAATTTATAGAAAAAAATACTATACCCACTCCGTTACGGACAGCAGGAATACAACTATAGAGTTGAAATTTGACATGCCGAAAGGGTCTTTGATTTTAATTGAATTTGGTTTTTTCAATAGACAATTTGCTTGAACAATATTGCAATTCTAAATGCTTTTTTTTTAAGTTTTCTTTCTCACTTTTTTTGTTTACATTTTGCATTTCTGCTGGAAATTTGTAATACTTAGAAACTTGATATTACGGAAGTACGTAAAAATGTTCAAATATCACGTGCAATGCACTAATAAATAATGTTTAAATGTACAGCAGGAAAAAAAATTAAGATTGGATTATATGTTCGAGAATTATTAACCAATAAAAATTGTATAAAATGATCATGTTGGCCGATCTACCGCTCACTGAAATGCAGTTACAGAGATGAAATTCGATATATATATAGATATAGATATATAAACTATATCATATACATATAAACTTATGTTTTAAAATTTATATTCGTGTTTCCAGTTAATATATGCATTGATATGTCAATATGTCAAATTTAATTATATTTTTGCGGGTCAATTGAATTTCTTAGTTGAGTAAATAATTGTACTTATTTATAAAATAAACTATTGAATTCATAATTTTTAATATAAAAATGTATAGATACAGAAAAAAAGGAAGTGATTGGAGTTAAGATTTAAATTATAAATTTGGATTTAAAGAACATAATTTTATATCTTTTCGTTCGCCACAAATTTTTTATTTATTCCAAATATAAATTTTTTATAAGTTTCTAGTATAATTTTTTTTATTTTTAATTTCCTCGTACTCCTTGTACATTTTTCAACTTAGTAATTTCATAAAGAGTAAGCACCAAAATATGTTATGGAAGTGCTTACAATTTTTTCAATGAATAAGAGAAAGTATTATTCTCTTTTAACATTTAATTTATGCATCGATGTGACATTGTGACTTAATTATATTTTCCACTGATTGATTGAATTGCTTAGTTAAATAAATAATTGTACTTATTTATAAAGTCAACTCTTGAATTTATAATTTATAACATAAAATTGCATTGGCAGAAAAAAAAGTTAAGAGTTACTTAAATCATAAATTTGGATCTTAGGAGTATATTTTTAAATCATTTCGTTCATTAAGCTCTTGTCAATCAGATTTTTTTAATAAAAATATCAGTAAATTGTAATTTGTAAATCATTACAATCAGTAAGAAAATATGATACGTAAGCGTATATTTATCAGACTTTATTTGGCATAAATTTCTTAACTGAATTGAGTTAGATATTTTTCTCTATTTCTTATAATAAATACTGCATTTTCAATTAATAATGATAAATACTGTCTATTATATATTTTAGAATGTAGAGGCCTTCAGCAACATAGGTGGCTATGTTGGAATTTGGCTTGGAATCTCATTGGTTGCTGTATTTGATTTCTTAGAGACAATCAGCCTCATCGTAAGCTATCCTTTCAAGTGCTATAGGAAATCAAATGTACGAAATGAAAAAATACGAAAGATAAAAAAGCTTTCAAGAGATTTGTAAATACTTTTTCTTTCAGCAACAATTTCTGTACATCCAGCATTGTTGGAAGTATTGTAAATTTCTACATAAAAATGATGTATGTATACTTTAAAGTTGTTGTCTGTTATAAATAAAATTGCTATAATAAAATAATAATAATAAATCTGCTGTAATAAAATAATAATAATAAATAAAATTGCTGTGAAAATATTTTGTTAATACTAAAGACTATTGAATGATTCCTCAGTTCTGTACTGAACATGACACATGAATTTAATTTAGTTGTTTATTTCGCAAGTCTTTAACACAGATTAAATATGAGTACATAAAAATAATTTCAATCATAATCACATATAATCCTGAAAAAAAATTATAATTCCTTATTATGTTTTTACGGTGCAATTACCATATTATGTTAAATTCTTATGTGTGTTTCATTTTCAAACCTCATTGATTATATAGTTTGAAATTATTTATCATGATAATAATAACATTATGATCGATTTCATTAAATTTAATTGATGCAATAACTGTACTCAATGAAATATTAGAGCTGAGCTACAATTAAAAAAATTCTTAAAGATTTCTAATGCTTCCTTAATGTGATTGTTAATAACGGCTTAGGTAAAATATTTCCAATGCTTAGAAAAATGTTCTGTTAATTGAAATTTTATTTAATTCTATAGTTTATTTAAAATTTTAGAAACCCTACATAAATCCATCTCAATTCACTAGACAAGCTAAGCTATTCATGAAATGGTGGCTATTCAAGGTAAAACTCTTCCGCTTCTTTCATTCTTAGAAAATTTCCCATCATAGCTAAGACTTTGATCTCACTCTTGCTGAGGGGAAATAGTCTTCTTCATATTAGGCTTATATAGCAACCTCTCTATCAGGTAAGCGCCAAGAAAAAATAGCTATATCATGCCAAAAGAATATTAAGCCAAGCTCATTCTAGGGGGGTAAGGCAATGGGATACTCACTGAAGCACCTGAAAGTAATTATCCTTATCTTGAAAGCAGAAGTTTTGGTGAGACATACAGTGAAGATCCAATCATTACAAAAGTGTTGTGTAGAGTAATCAGTGCTTCTTTTTTCCTTCCCCCCCTCACTATACACGCAAAACAGTGCTTAGCAATTTTTCATCATAAGAAAAATCCTTTTGTTTGCTCGACTTCAACATAGTGTTTCTATTTAATTTATGTACCGTTTTATGATGTTTCATATTGTAAACTTAATGTATTTTTTTTATAATTAATCAGAAAACTATGGTTCATGAGATAATACTAATCAAGCTTTATATCACATAAATCTTTTATCGTGAATTGAGTTCGATATGTTTCCCAATTAATAATGATAAATACAGGCTATTATATATTTTAAAATGCAGAGGCTTTCAGCAACGTAGGTGGTTATGTTAGAATTTGGCTTGGAATCTCATTGGTTTCTGCATTTGTCTTCTTAGAGACAGTTATTCCCATCATTAGCTATCCTTTCAAGCGTTATAAGAAAGCAAGGGTAATAAGCGGTAAGTTATAAAAGATGAAAAAAGCTTTCAAGAGATTTGTAAATACATTTTTATCTCAGCAGCAATTCCTGTACATTGTTGGAAATATTACAAATATATATGTATACTGCAAAGATCTTGGCTGTTGATTTATTCTTTTGATGTTTTATGTAAAATACTAGCTGAATACCGGTTCTTCGAACCGGGAGAGTAAAGATCAAATTACTTACTCAGTACTACACAACATTTTAAGTCCCGCAGTGAACTGATCGTTAAGACACGGTTCCCAGCAGATCACCGATGTCAAGCATCACTGGCTGCGGTCAGTGTGCGGGTGGGTGACCACTTGGATCAGCCTGCGTAGGGACCGAGGGTGTGCGGTATTGGTCCTCGTTAAACTGTTCTACCGTAAAGTGCTCGACTTCACGTGCAGGTCGTCGGGGTACCGAAGCGGGGGTGCCATCCCCTCCACAGAGGATCAAAATTGTGATGGCATGTCTTCGGATCATCCTCAGGGATGTTTCCCAGACCGTCGCCAATAGCCCGTTGTGCAGATCTAGTGCGACGTAAATGAACAACAACACTTTGAAATCATGCACAAAACTGAAAGGCATGTAACGACATGATTTAAGTGCTTAGTGAAAGAACCAGGTAAGTGAAATTTATGAATCAGTGAAAGAACCAGGTAAGTGATATTTATGAATCAGTGAAAATAACATAAAGTGGTTGTAGATTACAGAATGTTTAATGTATCAAAATTTGTTTGGCTTCGACTGATTCTTAAAATAACTAATCTTAACATACAAGTTTTTATTATGGCTGCATGGTTTTTATTTTCAAGTTAACAGTGGTAAATAAAATATGACAAATAACTATTAGTCTCGCTTTCTAATGAATCGGTTATAAAAAAATTCAGAGGTCACTTTTTTTCTTCTTACCCTGGTTATAGCTCCTCTGAAAAAGTCATTTACCAGGTTTTCCACTAAGATCTTCAAATAATAAATCTAAAATAATTTCGTTTTTGTTCATTATTATTATTGTCCTTCCCGGTGGCTTTACGTTGTTCTATTTTATTTTATTTGTAACCGACATTGAAGAGCCGATTGTATTTTGGGTTTAGGACTGCGAATGTTCATTTCCGTATCCTTGTAATTTTGAACCGATCCAGAAGACAAGGAGACTCCTGGATAAGTACCCCCAGAGTTATGATTTGTTATGGGAACATGGCGGGCTTTGTGACTCGACAGATTTAATCTGCATCAGTCACCATTTACTACACGAGGAGTCTTCGACTGAATGGGATCGAACTCACGACTCTTTGGACATAAGCCCAGTGCCTTATCCGGACTATCTCGGCCCACGTTGTTATATTTTATTTTATAACCGTGTTGAACAGCGGACTCAATATTTTTGGGTTTGCAACTACTAATGTTCAACTCCGTAGCCTTGTAATTTTGAACCCAGTGCAAAGGACAAGGGAAAAGCTTGATTTCGTTTAGGACTTTTCTGATGGCACTAACCCGCATTTGCGTTACATGGCGAGTAAAACCACGAAAACCCGGTTCGAATCCCAATCGATACAAATTCCGCATCCGGCTTTCACCGACAGTGCTGACGTGAAATATTTTCATTGGTAGACGGATCATGGATTAGAGTCCCCTTGTCGTCCGGCTAACCGTGGGTGGCTCTCGTGGTCTTCCTCTCCATGTAACGCAAATGAGGGTTAGCTCCATCGAAAAGTCCTCCACGAAGGTAAATTTATCACAATGCTCGATCCAGGAGTTCCCTTGTGTTCTGGATTGGGTTCAAAATTACAAGGCAACGGAGTTGAACATTAGTAGTTGTAAACCCATAAAATTCAGTCGGCTGTTCAACGACAGTTATAGAATAAAATAAAATAGTATCGGTATCAAAACTGTCTAGTATTGGTGCAGTTTTAATCATCACCAAATATGTCAATATACTACTTTCCCTCGACATTAGTATGTTTTGTACTTATTGCATAACACTTCATTTAAGTTTTGTGCAAAATACATTTATCAGTTGCACAAAACTAAAGCTGAAGTCTTAAACACAAATAGAATTCTTAAAAAACCTTGATTAGGACTTTACAACATGACCATTTCTCTATATGACATTTAATTTACAGTTTAAAATATTTATAAGTAGTTGATAAAAAAAGTTCTTTCAATTCTAATTTATTAAAATATCGGTTACAGCTTGTGTAAAAATTAAAATTTATTGGAAATTATTCTTAAATAATGCTTAAATATTCTTAAATATGTTATGCTGAGAGCAAAAATTAAGTTTCAATAGACTTTAATGTAGTAAATGTGGCACAAAGTTAGCTCATCCATCATAGTGGTGAATTTTTGTTTCACGAAATAATTTTTAAACGTTTTGTTTTCCTTTCTTTCATTATTTAAAGTAAATCTTAACCTTCATGTAGTACTTGACAGATTTTGTAAATTGTTGAAAGTTTTTGTATGTATATTTTGTAACTATACTTCGCAATCTAAAAGTCCAATCCAAACGTTTATAATTATTAACAATAAATAATTTTTAAACGTTTTTTTCCTTTCTTTCATTATTTAAAGTAAATCTTAACCTACATGTAGTACTTGACAGATTCTGTAAATTGTTGAAAGTTTTTGTATGCATATTTTGTAACTATACTTTGCAATCTAAAGGTCCAATCCAAAGAGCACCTCAAAATGTGGCACTAAGTCATAACAACAAACAAATAAAATCATAAGTCTCCATTACTCGAAGATAGTCGTAAAAGATATCTTCATTCCTAATTCAAAAAAAAAATTCTATTTTCACACTCGAGTACAAGAAAAGAACATTTTTTGAGGGAAAAAAAACTCGTGTTATAGTTATAGTTTTTTAACTACAATATGTTAAAAAACATACACATATTGTAGTTAAGAAATTTTCAAACAAGTATTTAATGTCATTATCTAATGTATTTTTATACATTAATCATTTGCTAATCATCGATATGTTAATAACAAATCGTAAATAATATTTGAATTAATAAGGTATTTAATTATATTTGTTTTAATTTCACAATGTTTTGTTTTTATTTATAAATAATTATGTTAATACATTCAGTGAACAATCTGGGAATACGGCAGATGAATTGCTACGAAAAGGGGATAAAATATTCCTTTTCGTCTCTATATAATCATTTCAGTTTTACTAACAAAACAAACCCGAGCGATTATAGAACGTAAGTGTTCTAAATGATTTTTAAAAAATGAAATGCTTTTCCCTCAAATGCACGCTATTATGATCTTCAACCTTCAGGATTTGGAGTACTTTATTTTGATCAAAGGAATGTGATGGTAAGTACTTGAAATAACTGCATATTAAAAACGCAATTTAGTTTCATTAATTCCATGGCTTTTTATCTAATTTTACTTGTTTAAAAGGGGTCTTTAGTAAGACAGACAGCTTTAATAAAAAAGTACAATTTTATTGAAAAAATTTTTTAAATAAAAATATCTTTGTTAAAGGAATTTTGCAAAAAGCTTTGAAAAGTTTTATTTAAAGTTAATTATTATGCTTAATTATTATGCTTACTTTCTATATTTTTTTTATTAACTTGATTAATTTTAAGTGGTTTTAGGACACTTTTTAGACTTCTGTTGCAACTTTTAAGTCGTTAGAAAAACTTCTATTCTTTCAATATAGTATTTTTTTAAATTTCTGATTTCCTAACTTAATTATAATTAACTCTTGTTGTTAAGCACCCAACAGCCATAAGTTTCAAGTCATTAATAATTTAAATTCCTAACATTTGAACGAAACTTTTTGAATGCTCAACTTTTGTTTGTTTACTTTTTATTTGACTAACTGGCACAATCATCACTATTTTAATATTAAAAAAAACGAAGTAATAAGACTATAAATAAAATTTTAGTTTAGTAATTTTTTATTTACGTAATTTAAGTATTTTTCTCACTGTAAATTTTTTGATGCTGTCAAACTACTATGTTACTTTGCATATCAAGATATACTATGAAGAATAACGTGCTATATGTTAAATAATGGTACGTAGATTTAGGTATGTATTTTGATCTTAAGTTGTGATCTATATTTGTTTTTCTTTACTTCCATCGTTTTTATTAGTTTATTTACATTTCACACGCTTTAAAAATGCATATGTATACATTGATGCAGAGAGTCGACGCGAGCGAGTTACAGAGCCATAACGAACTATTCTTCTTTTATTTTCCATTCCTTTCTGAAATTATTATAAGACTAGGAGGCTTCGCCCCCTGCTCCCTGGCGCTCGCCAACCTCCGGAACTGCTTTAGCAGTTCATTTAGGATTGCTTCGAAATCCAATGCTCGCTTTGCTCGCTCATTGGATACGTTCTTAACGTCTAGCTTTTGTATACTTTTTTGAACACTGAAGTTCCGAAAACTTTTCACTGTAGAAAATTCTAAACCTGTGCATTTCAATATTAATTTGAAATTGCAAACAGTTCACATATTTTTCTTAATCACACTATTCTAAATTTCAGTTGTTGAGAAAAGTAACTGTTGTAAGTTTTGTTTTAAAGTCTTTCCCACCAGAGGGCTAAAGCCATGTGTTGTAGAACAATATAAAATAGTAGTCTGCCACTGAACGCCGGATGTAAAGCATCGGCTTTGATGAAGATAATTTTGTATTTTTAATTCTCTGAAGGGCGCCACCTTAATAATATGGAATTTGTAAAATAAATGTATATATTTTTGATTGTTGATGAAGCCCATCATTTTGTGTTTTCATCAGTGTTCAGAAGCAGAACAACTATAAGTTTTTTATTTTATCACAAAAAAATAAAATGTATAAAAAACAAAGAAAAGAGTAAGAAAATGAGTATAGTCATAGAAAAAGTTAAAATTATAATATAGTATTTGTCAGTTAAAATAAAACTTTTTGTTTAAGTCATTGCTAACAATTCAAATTTCTCCGAGGCAATTCTAAAGTATAAATTAAGGTAGTATTGTTAAGTTGAAACACAATATTTTTAGTTTTGATGTCAACAATACAATTCAATTTTTCACAAAAACGATTGTTTCCATTGTTAAGTTCAATGTCAACAATTCAAATTTTTCTGAGGCAACTCTTAACCTCTAAATATTATTTTTTTTATGTACACATTTCTAAATGTCAGTATTCAACCACAAAACAACTTAAAGTCCTCAAATTTAGCATGAAGTTGTAAAATGTAATGAAAGAGGGTCATAGCAATAATGAAAGTAGAAGTAAAGTTAGTACTGTAAAATTAAAACAATATTTTTAATCAATGAGCCAAGTTCTTCAAGAAGCAGTTGTAGAAGTAGGTTGTTTATTTAAAACTTTTTATAGAATTTCTTTAAGAACACAATTGTTAATTTGGGCATTTGGCGATACAACACTTTTAGAATTGAAGGATTTGTTACGTCAAGCGCTCAGGTATCATAATTTTGATCTAGTTGCGCTTCTATGTCATTTTGATTTATGTTGCTAAGTTAACTTTCAAAAAATTCTATGGCTGGCAACAGCAT
This sequence comes from Parasteatoda tepidariorum, assembly GCF_043381705.1. Classification (NCBI taxonomy): domain Eukaryota; kingdom Metazoa; phylum Arthropoda; class Arachnida; order Araneae; family Theridiidae; genus Parasteatoda; species Parasteatoda tepidariorum. Next base: position 52,067,206 of record NC_092209.1, on the reverse strand, counting down.
TTTTATTTTTTAAGTTGTTTATTTTTATTTCTTTTAGAATTCGTTATTTTTTTAGCGAAATGTTTTTTAACCTAACAGAATTCTTTGCCGACTGTTTTCTCTATAAATGAAGAAAATAAAGTAAATATTTAAGTGTTGTGAAAAGAATCTTATTTAGTTGTACAAAGTACTTCAGCCAAAATTTGAGAGCCACGTAAGAGAATTATATATATTAGATCAGAAGCACATCATTAAAAGGCAGAATGCTTTGGTGTTTTCAAAACGTAAACAAAACAAAGCAAACGTTACCTCCGGCGGAAAAGAAATACAGCCAAAATTTGGGAGCCACGTAAGAGAATTATACATGTTAGATTAAACTCATAATACAATTAAAGTATACAATAATAAATTATAAATGATGTTATTGACTGTCAGAAGAAGAAGAACTTTTTTCATCTAGCCTGGGACGCAATGCTATACTATCTGGAGTAATCGTAATCTTTGCTTTCATTCAATAAAACTGGAAACTGCGGGTAAATATTAAATGCAAGATTTTTTATTTATTTATATTGTATAAAATGCAATACTTGCCACCTTTGATAGACAGTTTTTTAAAACAGCAAAATCTTTTATATTTCCATGAGTGAAAATGCATTATTTTTCGGAAGCCTTATACTTCTTTTTCATTTTCAAGTTATCGATATGTATTGGAAGTTTGAGTAAATTTATAATTAATACTTTTAATAATTGGTTTCTCTCTCCAAGTTACATAATTTAAAATGGCATATTTTAATCTATTCTTTGTCGAAATGTTCAAGTTTAAAAATGTCATATAAATATTTTTATTTTTTATAACCGTCGCTGAACTGTCGGCCCTATTTTTGGGTTTACGACTACTAATGTGCAACTCCTCAGTCTTGTAGTTTTGAATCCAATAAGAAGATAAGGGAACTCCTGGATCAAGTATTGTGGGAAATTTGTCTTCGTGGAGGACTTTTTGATGGAACTAACCCGCATTTGCGTTACATGGAGATATCCCCCATGGTAAGTCTGACGACAAGGGGACTCTAACCCGTGATTCGTCTACCAATGAGGATATTTCACGTCAGAACTGTGGTCGGTGCAAGCCGGATGCAAAATTCACATCAACTGAATTCGAACCCGTTTCGCCTCATTAGAAGGCGAATGCTGTATACCCTGAGCCATCGCGGCTCTCGTATAAGTGTTTCTTTTTTTTTTTTTCTTTTTTTTTTTTTTTTTTGCATCCGTCGTTGAGCAGCCGGGGTTTACGACTACTAATGCTCAACTTCGTAGCCTCGTAATTTTGAACCCAATCCAGAAGGTTAGGGAACTCCTGGATTAGTACCCACGGAGGTATTGATTTGTTATGGGAATATGGAGTACTTTGCGACTCGGCAGATTTAACGTTCATCAGTCACCATTTTACTACATGGGAAGTATTCGGCCGACGGGGATCGAACCCACGAACTTTTGGACATGAGCCCAGTGCCCTACCGAGCAGGCTATCCCAGCCTCTCTCGTATAAGTGTTGCGACAAACTTCTAAGGAAGTTAGGGCACATCATCAGAATAAAAATTGCATGAAATTTCACCCATGGTCGCAAATGTCGTCATACGCTGTTCGATGCGCTTCCTTATTATGAACTGTTTCTTGGTGTGCTTCTGAAGAGGTCAAAATGGAAAAGCACTGCGTCCTATGCAATCTTAATCCTGAGGATGTGCTCTAACTTCTCTAGAAGTTTGTCGCAACATTTACACTATCCCCTGTTATATATATAGCTTTTCAACTTTAGGAGCAAAACAACTTTCAGATTTGAAATTCCGCATCCAAATCAGGCAAGATCAAGTACTTGCACAAACGCAACAAAACATTTGTTCTCCATCGTACTTGCTACTATACTCTGCTGCGAGCAAAAAAAAATAAATTATATATATATATATATATANTATATATATATATATATATATATAAAAATTTACATTGTTTCCAATAAAGTTTTTGTATAAATCGCTGCTGATACTAGACCCGTTTATAAATCCCTCTTAACCTCTTTTATCTTCTCTAACCTTCTATTTTTCTCTTTTACCTTCAAATAACTCTTGAAAGGATAGCTCATGAGAACGACGACTGTCTCAGTGAAATCAAATGCAATCAAACCAATGAGATTCCAAGCAGAATTCCAACATAACCTCCAATATAAGTGAAAGTCTTTATAAACTGAAATGTATAATTAAAATTCCAGGTTGACTAAACAAGACTAATTGAATTCAAACGTTAAGATTTGTATGAAAGAAAACTGGTTCAAATATATTCCAATAAAACACTATTATGTTTATAGAAATCTTAGTTGTTAGAGCTTTAAACGTGTGCAAGTTCTATGAATATCTAAATGCGATTTAAGCAGACAAAAAGCAATGGAAAAAATTTCACACTTTATTAAAAGTAATTAAAATGCAATTGAATAAAAGCATTTGTATAAATTTTAAAATTTATTTAGATCATTTAGAACACAATAGAGTTTAATACCATCAATGAATATTCTTATGTTCAAGAAAAGTTACAAGGAATAAAAATAAAATTATCAGACGCAATTGTCGTTCAATTTAAATTGTGGTAATATAGAATAAGTTTGGGTCAATAGAGTCTAAAATATTAATGAGATCAGACTGTTGCTAAATGTTAAGAAAATAGCCTAACTAATATCAACATATTATTACAAACAGTCGTTCTTGTTAAGTTCGGTTTCAATTTACACTGTTAAAAAATTTGTGCCACGCGGCACCAGAACTCGGTATTCATTTGCTGACTACAAAAAATGTAGATCAATTTCACCCTATTTTAGTATTTTCACTAGCCCCAATTATCAGTCGAGGGTTGCACTAAAAGTAGGTGTTTTGAAGAAAAAAAATACCGATTTCTTTTCTTTTATAAAATTAGAGTCAAATATCAGTCGAAAGTTGCACTATAAGTAGGTGTTTTGAAGAAAAAAAATACCGATTTTTTTTCCTTTATAAAATTAGAGTCAAGTATTACACAATCACACAAATATCAGTCGAAGGGTGCACTAAAAGTAGGTGTTTTGAAGAAAAAAAATACCGATTTTTTTTCTTTTATAAAATTAGAGTCAAATATCAGTCGAAGGTTGCACTAAAAGTAGGTGTTTTGAGGAAAAAAATACCGATTTTTCTTCTTTATAAAATTAGACGAAGGTTTCAAAATTATTAGGTATGTTTAAAGAGCTCAAATTCAAGCCAAGGTTGCTAGTTACCGTATCAAAACTATTTATCGGAAGTTGGCTATTTTATGACATACCTCTAACCATTTTATACAGTCAACCAAATAAAAGAAAATTCAGCATAAAAGAAATGAACTCAAGTTAATGCAAATAAAACATTTACGTTAAATGGATTGTTACTTGAAACAACCTGACACCGAGTTGTAAATGTTGAAAAAAAAAAGAAAAAAAAAACATTTGTCGTAAACAAATATTGTTCTGTTTACAGTCACTGTTAACGTTTTGTGTCTTTTACCAAATTTTGGTGCAGTCAGTTGCACCATGGAAGTATTTCTTGATCATACTTCACAATATATGGTGTAACTCAAATAAAATGGTGTTTTATTCAACCAAATTTTGGAATAATGCGAAACTTTACACAAGCTACTGGTTAAAGATTTACCGAGTTTTTTTACATTGTAACATTTTGCTAATTTTAGAAAAATCTTCTTATAGAAATCATTTAATCAAAATTCATTAACAAATTATATCATTTTCATTGAACAACAGATTAGAGTATATATTTGAAATACGTATTGCTTAACCTGAAAAAGCCATTACTCCCTGGCGCCAATTTCATGTGGGAAAAAAAGAAAAGAAAAATACACCAATACTACGCCACCCGAGAAAGGCAGTTTTTGGAAAAATCAATAAGATTGCTTGTATTTTTTGATTATTGCAGTTTTAAATGATAATAAAGATAATTGGAAAAGAATTATACTTAATTATCTTTTCCAAAACGATCCGCCTGGCACGTGTCTTTTTTCTCACATTACTGTCTATAGCTTAATGATGCACCACTCAGACTTATCACTTTACAGTACAAATGTAAATAACTAAACTAAAAACGAGAAATTGTAAAGCAGAAACAATTAAACAAAGAGAACTGTAAACCACTAAAAAAAAATAAAAACAAAAAAAGAAACCGTAATAACATCAGAGTAAATTCAGAAAAATAAATAAATATTAAGGGCAAAACTTTTAAATTTGTGGTTGCAATTATATATTAGATGTAAACAGTACCTTCATGACTTTTATAAATTTTATTTTCTAATCATGACAATCAAACAAATATGGAAATTAATGTGGAAAAACTGGATCCTACCAAATTTTTTTACGGTCAATAAAAATGTACCGACAGCAATGAAAAAATGTGACATCATGGTATGATTTTAATACATAGGAAGATATATTTTTCACTCATAGAAACTAGCTTGATAGGATAAGAGGAAATAGGTAATAGGTGGGAATATAGAATAGGAGGAAAATCTGAGAGATGTTTCCTCTGCCTAGTCAATCTATTATAAATAATTATATAGAAAAATGTTCAAAACGATCGATCAAATAAAGAAATTTGCATTTTATAGTAAATTTGGAAATTATCAACTGTTAAACTAGTAGTAAAAAGTAACATGTTGGACACTCTTAAACCAGCAGAAATGCTACAGCAGTGTTGAGATTTGAGGTGCTGAGAGGATCAATTTCGCTTATAAACCGAATCCGAGTTTTTTATTTTCTTTTTCGAAATTCTATTTTGTTTTATATTGCTGCAATTTTAAAAGATTTTTTTTCTCGCTTTATTTTGCTTTACATTGCAGTTCGTCAGTTTACAGTTGTGCAGTTTTATCTTCATTTTATAAGATCTCGTTTGATTTGTCGAAAATAATAGAATTAATGAGTAATATAATCGTGTAATATAATTTTAATATCAAACTTTTTATGGATTTGAACAAAAAAAAAGTTATCTATTGATTTTAATTTTTAGTTTATTACTCTTATTTATTTAAACTAACATTCATTTAAAATTGTTTTACTCTATAGAAACGCGTTTTAAGAGCACAAACATAAACAAAGCAAACACGGGGTTTCAGATAGCTTTGTGATCTTATTAGAGCTAATAAAAAATAATTGAATGTGCAGTATAAGTTCAAGTGCAGAGAACAGTCTACAGTTTTATTTGTAACAATGGCCAATGTTGAAATCATGAGAGAAAATCATTTTCCGAACATTTCTGCTGAATGAAATAATTAAAATTTGTAAACGAATTTTAGTATCAGCGGCTAATTAATACCTTCGAGTTTTATAAAGTTAGAATAGTAATTATAATGGTTTTCAATAACACAAATAGTTCTGAAGTTCTTAGAGATTTGACTGGGGTTGTTTGACAAGGTCGGGCATAAACATAATTTTCGTAAAAAATGTACTAGGTAAAAATGTATTTAGTAAGAAATGTATTAAGACAAAAATGTATTATTAGTGAGTTCAAAAAGAAAATTGAAAAACGTAGTTACAAATCCAACATCTCAATCTATGCACATTAATCCAGGTCTGAAAAGAGAAAATAACGTTTTTTCTCTTTTCTTCTTTATGATTACTTTTTGGAGTAGCAGAAACCAAAATGAATCAAAGTATTTTTGTGTCAATAAGACATCAAAGATACAGTTCATTTGTTATTTAAGCAAAACTATTTTCTAAGAAGAGATAAAGCATGTCCCCTTCAAAAAAAAAAAAAAAAAAAAAAAAAAAAAAAAAAAAAAAAATCCATCCCTTGCGGTGATAACAGTATTCATATGGGCATTTGTTCATTCCAAAACCCCAAAAATTAACGGTAGTATTGAAGATTATTTCTTCGAATTTCATCAAACACTTTGGCGTGAAACTTCAAAATTTAAAAAAGAAGGACGTTTTAGTGTTTGTAGAAGCATGCTACCGTAACTATCACTCACATTCAGATTGTCACAAAGATAAGGATTCAGGTGTCAAGATAAGATTCAGGTGTTAAAATAGCCTGTTCACGGATGTCAGAATAGTTAAAGCCTTCATACATTTGAAGGTTGGATGAATTATTTTTCTTAAAATTGTATACATTCATTATACTTGGTTTACGGAATTTCAAAGCGCACTTTCTATCATTCTGAAACTTTTTCTTGAGATGAAAACCCCTGGTATTCAAAACCTTTGCTATTCATGCCATCCTTTATCACAGGCAATTTTCAGAAGATGAATAATGACTGTTCTGGACACACAATTCTGGAGAACACTCCACTCACAATGATAGTTGCAGTCAAAAAAAGATCAAAAGACTGCTTTTTCACTTTCAGGAATGACAATTGTAAAAGGTCAAAGTATTTAAACACGAAGTTAGCTGTGAATGCATATATATTGCGCATTAATTTTAGAAATTAAAAAAACATAAGCATTTTTTTAAATTTAATTTTTCTTATAAAGCTTACCGAGTTACACATGGCGATATTTCACCGTAAATTTTCCCGTTTAGAGTGTAGAAGCTTTTCAGTTATATTGGAGGTCATGTTGGAATTTGCATCGGAATCTCATTGGTTGCAATATTCGACTTCTTAGAGACAATCATCCTTATCAAAAGCTCTCTTTTCAAGAATATATATATATATATANTATCTAATTTTGTTTGAAATGTCGTGATTTTACATGATATATATATATATATATGATATATGGAGTTTTGCAAAGATGCGAACTATAACTTATTTCAATTTGTAAACTTTGTATAACTAATAAAAAGACACGCATGTAAATGTGGTATGAAATTTCTTATTGTAAAAGCTAATAATTAGTTTTATGTAGTTTTTAAGGAAAAAAAAGTTATTGAAGACAAAAATTTAATATAAATTTTTAGCAGTGCATAAGACAATAACTTCGTAACACCTAGCAAGTTTTTTAGATACATATACCTATACATACATAATTTCATTGTAACTAAACATATTATTATCTTGTGGTATCTTAATACAATAAAATGCTATAATAGTTTAATTACTAAATTAGTATTAATAGTTTCTTTAAGTTCAGTAGCTCATTGAGGGGGGCAGACGGAAGATTACGAAAGGCAAATTCTTCATGCGTTTGCATTACAATGAGAATATCACCCTTGCCCATTCGGACTTCAGTGTTCCGCCCAAGCACGAACTATTATAAGAAATGTAAAATTAATTTCACATTTTGCCTATTTTATTATATTCTAGTTGTTGGGTATAATTTAATCATATGATAATTTTTTTTATTTAGAATGAATCTAAGTAATTCAAATGAATTATAGAGTGTAAGCTTCTTATACGTCTTGGAATCTGTATCGAGTTAAAGCTCTACAAAAAAAAGAAAAAAAAAAGAAAAAAAACGAGAGCCAAGATGTACTTTAATTTACCAACTAACCAGACCCACATTTAAAATTGGTGTATACGAGGAACATACTGAACATTCGTGGTCTGGGTGGACTGAGAGCGAACTTCTATTCTCTTTTCTTAACCAACTGTAAAGCTAGATTTCTTTAGATGTGTAACCCGTGTTAAAAGCGATGAACTAGATCATAAATTAAAAGCGATGAACTAGATCAGATTTGAAAATGATAATAAATTAAAAATTAGAAAGCGATAACATTTGATCTAGTTACGCAACTGATGCTTTTCTGTTTTTAGTTCTTTGGTTTAATGTTCTTTTTTGTTTTGCTTAATTATGTTTAAAATTAATTAAAAGTTGTTAAGTTTTTTAATGCTGTTCTTTTTTCTTTTCCTAAAATAGAGTTATGTTACAGTTTAAGTTTCGTGTTTTAACAACCCGTGGAACGATACAATGTCAAAAAAGAAATCAAACAATACCATCATTTTAATATTTTCTGTTCAAAATGTTTTTCAATTTGCAAAGAAAAAGTAAATTACTTGGTATAAATAAATAAATAAAATAAGCGAAAAATAAATAAACATAATTTGAGTCAAAAGCACTTTTCCACATAACATAATGCAACAGTTGATACAGTAAAAAGAACAAGATATATTAAAACTTCGGTTAGTTACATTTATTTCCACAAATTTTTAATTTTTTTGCTTTTCTTCTTCTAATAATCAAGCGCTTTGACCAAATAATTAAGTTAACCCGAATAATTAAGGAAACACAAATACACGCTTTCACTTTTAAAAAATTGACTGCTTTTTAATCAAGTTCAGCACGCTAAGTTGAATAATCTCGACATGCCAGAGATATTTACATTTACTTTCAGTAAAGATTAGTGCCAATATTTAAATGTCTAGAGATTGTTATTTTATGCAAAAGCATTGGTATATATATTATTCATGAAAATCGCAACTGTGGAATTAGTAAGAGAGTGAATCAGTATTTGACTGAGAAAGTTTGAAATAATTAATTTCCCGTCCATAGCACACAATTTACTAATTTGATAAACACAACTAATTAATCTAATTTTATTTGTAACAAATTCACACTAATTTTATTAGTTTCCTCTTAAAACGAATTGCGTCCTTTTTTATGACAGTAGCATAAATTTAAATATATACTATTAAAATTCTGTAAATATTTTAAGCCAAACTATGCTTTAACTAAATCCAACTAAGCTGTTGCTGTTGTTGAAACTTAAATAGACATTGAATAGACATTTTGAAGTACATATTAATTTGATTATTTTGGTTTTATTATTTTATTTTCATTTCTATCAATTTTGTTTTTTTCTAATTCTTATAGTTTCTATTGGATAAAATTATATTTAACATAGGTAAAATTATATTAAAAGTTGACTGGTGTGTCGTCGTAAAAAAAGGTTTTTCCTTCTTGTGGGGGGGGGGGGGGNGGGGGGGGGGGGGGAGTTCAGGTTGTTGTTCAATATGTTGATTTTTAATTGATTAAATTTGAAACCTCAAAGGAAAAGTTCGTATGCTCACATAGCAAATAAGTTTTTATTCGTTTTACATTGAGTTATTTAAAGGGTCATTTTTAATAAATTATATTTAATGATTTAAAAGGACATCATTCCAATGTACATCATAACATTTAATTGGTTATTGAAAAGAAATAATCTATCTATTTATTTATTTTTCTATTTATTTATTTATTTATCTATTTATTTATTTATTTATCTATTTGTTTATTTATTTATCTATTTATTTATTTATTTATTTAACTAATTATCTATTCATTTATCAATTCATTCATTCATTCATTCATTTACTGATTTATTCATTCATGCAATCAATTATTTATTTACTACATAGATATAATTCAATCAATCAATCAGTCATTCAATGAATCAATCAATAAATAAATAAATAAGTAAATAAATATATAAAGGAATGAAATGGAATTTAATGATATATATGAGTGATATATCAATGTTAATATTCATTCATAAATAAAGGAATGAATAAATAAATAAATAGATGAAGGAAGGAATAAATAAATAAATAAATGAGTGAATAAATGAAGAAATAAATAAATGAAAAATAAATGAATAATTAAGTAAATGAATAAAGAAATAAATGAATGAATGAATAGATAAATAAATAAATAAATGAATAAAGACTAAATGAATGAATGATATATTTTGATTTGAATGAAGTATGAAGGATAATATTCATTAATAAATGAATGAATTAATAAATAAATAAATAACTTAATAAATAAATCAATAAAAGAATGAATAAATAAATAAATAAATATACAAATACATGAATAAAGAAATAATTAAATGAATGAATAAATAAATAAATGAATGAATAAATAAATAAATAAATAAATAAATAAATAAATAAATAAATAAATAAATAAAAATTCTGCTGTTTATCTCGAGTCAATGCTTTTCTTTTAAACCTCATGTAATATCTTGGGATAAAGAATTGACTGGACTTAAACAGAGACAAATCTATATTATATAAAACGCTAATACGTATGTATCAATAAAACAGAAGATATTTCTTTTCTCGCGTTGGCAACAGTTTTCATTTTTAAAGAAGTACTTTGTACAACTAAATAAGAAGGGATTTTAGGTTTACAGTTCACCTTTTTAGGAGGAAAGGAATTTGAAGAAGAGCCTCAGAGTTCAAATAAATCTTGTTAAGCTAAATTAAGCCTTACCTGTTGAAACGCAGTGCTATAAGCGACAGCAGAGAGCACGCCGCACTTTACTATACTCAATACTCAACTAAATAAGAAACGCTAATACGAATGTATCAATAAAACCGAGGATATTTCTTTTCTGGCGTTGGCAACAGTTTTTATTTTTAAAGAAGTACTTTGTACAAGTAAATAAGATTTTTTTTACAACACTTAAATATTTACTTTATTTTCCTTATATATACAGAGAACAGTTGGCAAAGAATTCTGTTAGGTTAAAAAACATTTCGCTATAAAAAGAACGAATTCTAAAAGAAATAAAAATAAACAACTTAAAAAATAAAAATGCTGTTGCCAGCCATAGAATTTTTTGAAAGTTAACTTAGCAACATAAATCAAAGTGACATAGAAGCGCAACTAGATCAAAATTATGATACCTGAGTGCTTGACGTAACAAATCCTTCAGTTCTATAAATGTTGTATCGCCAAATGCAATTAACAATTGTGTTTTTAAAGAAATTCCATAAAAAGTTTCAAATAAACAACTTCTATCCAGCTGCTTCTTGAAGAATTTGGCTCATTGATTAAAAATATTGTTTTAATTTTACAGTACTAACTTTATTTCTACTTACATTATTGCAATGACCCTCTTTCATTACATTTTACAACTTCATGCTAAATTTGAGGACTTCAAGTTATTTTGTGGTTGAATACTGACATTTAGAAATGTGTACATAAAAAAAAATAATTTTTAGAGGGTAAGAGTTGCCTCAGGAAAATTTGACATTCTATTTCTTTCTAATTGTGCTCATCTCATATTAATCTTTTTTTACTTATAAATGCTTATAATCGTCGTTTTCACCTACAGAAATTGAAATACTTCAACTATGTTGAGAAGACGAAATCAAAGTTTCGGTAATTATGTTACTGATATATTGCGAAATTCAATGGTTACTGGTCTTCCACAAATAGCTCGTACTGCAAACCCTGCTAAGAAACTTATTCGAGCTCTGGTACTCATCGCTTGCTTGACGGGGTTCATCTACCAATCTTTGGACTTCATGAATCTTTATTGGCAGTATAAGACAATAACAGACGTTAACGTGGAAGCAACTAACGAAATGGAGGAGCCCTCGTTCACATTATGTAACCTAAATGGGTATGGTATTTTTTATAGATCAATTATTTTTCCAAAAAAGAATATACGTTTCAAAAATAGGTATTCCAAGTATTTCAAATGCCACATTCTGAGGATTGTGCATTATTCATTTGTTCAGAATAATATCTAATCATGTAATTAAATCATTCCATTCAGATGAAAATAGTATTCATTTAGGACATTCGCTCTTTGCCATAATTTTTCTTTGTCCCAGCATTTCAGCACCATCTGTACTCGAATCTTGTAACTATTTTGGTAACTTTGAGAGGTTATATGATCTGGTTCTCTTAGCAGAACCCAATATAAGTTTTTCTCTCGGTTTTTTTCCATTCTTTTTCCTACAGGGCGAGATATATGTTTATATAAAAGGGCTACAACTAAGAAAAGTTTAACTGGCAAAGAAAGATTAAACTGACACGGTGTTTTTACTTATTATTTTCGTTTGAAATATATTTGTAAACTAAGAAAAATATATCTAGAATCTATATCCTGAAACAAACCATGTTAATTCCTCTAATTAAAGTGAAATCATAATCTTTAAAATCTTCAACCATCCCCATGAAACATTTGCCATAACTTTTTAAATTTCCCCCGTTGTGACAATCATGTTATTTTCATAATATAATATAATATAATATAATATAATATAATATAATATAATGTAATGTAATGTAATGTAATGTAATGTAATGTAATGTAATATAATATAATATAATATAATATAATATAATGAAATATAATATAATATAATATAATATTCACAAAAAATAGTGCAGAGAAGAGCGAAGAAAAATTTTTGATGTAATCAAACGCCAAGAATCGTTCCTGATGTTATGAAACAAGAGAAAGGTTCCATTTCGCTTCTTTTGGTGTAAAGTAGTTGCCACGAACTTTGGTGTTCAAATTCACAAAAATGCTTTACAGTGTACTTTACCAATGCTCCTCAAACTAAAAAAAACACGTAAGTGATTTCAATTATGGACAATAGTTTAAAGACAGTGCTATAGTATCGAGCTATTCGGTTTAAAGAATGTGTAGCAAACAACCTGGCTCTTTCTCAAATCTCATCAACTTTCTACCCTTTCTTAAAAGGAAATACTACTTACAGTTGATAAATTACAATTAAAGACTACATGAAACTTTTTGTTTTTGATGCTCGGGTTTCGGCAAAATTTCGGCAATTTTTACTGAACTATATGTCATTTTTACTCATTTCAGTTAATGATCTACATGTAATTTTAATTACTATATTATTTTACTGTGGTATATATAATTTTGAATGTGTTTTGTTCATTCATTTTATAATTTTTTTTTCAGAATATATAGAAGTCGAATTTGTAATGACTCAAGATTCATGTCAAACTGTACAAAATTCGAAGACTCCAATTGGTGCAAATGTTCGGATGGAAGATGGTGTAAGAATGGAACTCTGGAAGACCCTAAAGTACGCAGTACTATTTTTAAAAAATTGAAACTTTTTATTTGAATCTATCATACACTACACGGACTCAATTTTCGAATACAAAAGTCTTGCTCAAAACTAACTAATCAATTTTATTGAAAATTACACAAATTCTGAAAAACTCCTTTATCTGCGCATATGTCCCACGAAATGACAAGTTTTAGTATGACCTACCAATATAATTTGTTTAATGTTATTAACACAAATGAATTCCTGACTGAAATTAAACTTATAATTGGAACAATTCAAATTTTTCTTTCAAAGGGCACTGTTGTAAAATCTTTGTAACTATTGTTTAATCATTTATGAACATGCACAGTAAAAAGTTTTTGCGTACCTGAACAACAAATATGGAGGCAAATACTTTACACTAAAGTGATGTTTCACTAAAAGCTCGATTTTACCAAAACCAAAAATATTCCTGGTGCAGTGAGCCACCGAATATGTTATTTGACATATTTTGGTTTAAATTAGTCACCGTGTTTGTTATTCAACAGGAAGCAATATTGGTATTAATTTTAGTATGTAACTCTACGCTACGCAACAAAGTGTGATATAGTGCGCTTGATTTCGATATAGGTGCCATTATCGGTTATCGCAAATATTACTCTTTCTTAAGAAGGATATCTAGTTAGCTAATTTGCCCCAATTTAAAAGTAGCACGAATGATTCAAAAGAGGAAGGTGGGCGGAATGTACTCTGACTCAGCTGATGCAAGAATCTAGGAGAGATACACCTACTGTGCTGTTCAATGAAATCCCAAAGTTCCACTCTCAACTGATGCCGATGTCCTACATTCTGTAAAAGTTTTAACAGGAATCCTTTAAGTTCTACAAGAACCTGGTAAGAGTCATACAAGTTTGAAAGCAATCTTAGCTTTTATGGTCAAGCTGACACTTATAAACTGCCACCTGACATAGACCGAATTCAAGGTAAGGTCAACATCGGCGTCTACTGCCTTTTTCGGTGTCGTGCCATGGAGTTAACCATGAAGGGGAATGGTGGAAATGGGGTTGATAAAACAATCATTAATAAATCTATAATCAGAAAGTAAAACAATTTAATCTGAATAAAAAAGAAGAAAATATCAGTTTTTAAATATGTATTTTATTTTATTTGAAAAGCCAGGATATCTTGGTGGGTAGGGTGTAGGGCTCATGTCTAAGAAGTCGTGAGTTCGATCCCCTCTGGCAGAGGACTCCCCGTGTAGTAAATTGTGACTAATGCACGTTAAGTCTATCGAGTCGCAGAGCCCTCCACGTTCCCATAACAAATCATACCTCTGGGGATACTGAATTGGAGATTGATCGTTCTCTGGTTCGGGTCAAAATTACTATCTGGGAATGAATGAATAGGTCCTCTCTGTAAACGAGTTGAGACGTATGTGTGTGGCAGAAGTCGAATTCTTTGCCATAGACGGCGCCATTGAAAGGTAAGAAGAAGCGCATCTCCCTTGCCTTAAAGCCTAACGACAACAACAACAACAACAATACTCTACTTGGGGAATCAACTTTTCTAGCTTTATAAAAAAGGCATTCAAGTAGAGTCTAAAAGGGGGCTTATATGTGAGCTTGTGTTATTTATTTAACTCGGTTTGATGTCTGTGATGAGAAAATCTTGCTATAGAAATTCCAACTAAATTTCAAAAAACTGGCAGTGGCTACCGAATTTTTTTTTAAGGCAGACTCAATTTTAATTCAACGTGCACTTCCTTGCCAACTGCACGCATTTCTCTCCGAATGTGGCAGCTTAAGAAAAAACTAATAAAGAGTTGGAAACGTAATATTAGCGTTGAATTTGAACAATCTCATAGCTTCAATTTAAAAATGTAATAAAATTTTTAAGAAAAATATCACAGTGTTTGCAATATATTCCTAATAAATATCTTATTTAATTTTGTAAGACTGTCTTGTCAAATAATTTTGTATGTCATGTAATTTTGTAAAACACAATTTTATGGCTACTTTTGAGTTTGGTTAATAGTTAACACGTTGCAAACACTGTAATAATATTTTTTTCGAAATATTATTACAGTGTTAGCAATTCGTTTCTAGTAAATGTGGTATTTAATTTTGCTTGAATTTCATGTCATATAATTTTATGGGCCATATAATTCAGATTTTAGAATTTTGTAAGAGTTATTTTTGTACTTACGTAGGATTTTTAGTAAAAGAAGAATTATTCACAGAAGATGTTTTGAAGATAGTAGTTTCGAGATTTTTGAGCAACCGATTTATAGATTTGTGAATTGTGTCGAACAATGACGATCCCTGGGGAAATCGACTTTTTGGTTTATTATTTTATTAGATCGGACTTCTGCGTAACGGTGGTAGATTTTAGGGTTCTGTAGGCAACGAAAAGTTGGAACTGCAAACTAGGGTCTTTATCGGAGATGGATTCTTGACATCATTAAGCATTTCAATTGCTTTTCGTTCGCAATAAACAAAATTTATCGTAATAAAAATGCCGTATTGTCAATCCTATTACCGTTATTTACCTTTTATTCGAGTATTTTTAGTTTCATTTGGTGCTATGTTCTGGATAACAAAAATAGTTTTTACGGTTTCCTGACCACTGCAAATAAAATTTATCTTCATTTCATAGAAAAAAAATATAGAAATTGTCGCCAATTAAACCAGACACAAAACTCAAAAGAAGAAAAAAAAATTAAAAGAACTTCATTTTTAAAAAGGCTAAAAACGACAAAATAATTCTTTTTTTTCTTTTCTTATCGTACCTTTTCGTTATACACTTTATCACCATCGAAAATTCCACACGAGTCTCACAAAAATGATGCACCCTCGTTTTTAGTTTCACATGTAACAAAAATCGAATTACTATTTATTCGTTTTTCGTTTGTCACTTTATTCACTTTTAGATAAGTATCATTTTACTTAGTATAGTCATTTCCTTTATTAAATTTAGTTTTTTCTTCTTTTCTTAAGGTTGCAGGTGAGGAATTAATAAAAAGAATTAGCTCAATGGAATATGAAGAATATAATATGTTGTTACAAAAATTGGGCGAGTTTATTAAATACTGCAATAGTACCGACGGAGTAGAGTGCGAGTAAGTATTTTTTATCCACATTAAAGGATAATCCCAAAAAAGTAGTAATTTCTTGTGCTTAAAAAAATCAATTCATTTTCCAAAAGCTACTATAGTGAAAGGAAATGTTTGTATGTTTCTTTGATTATTTCAAAATCCTTTGCAATAGTGAATTTAAATTTTGATAGAAGTGAAATTTTGTCCTTGATTTAAATTTTGGTGAAAATTTTCAATTAGTTTGTACAGGAAAGAAATGAAAAATACATTTTCTCATTGAATTAACATTGGCGTGGTTATATCGTCAAATATTTAGAAGAAAATGTCATTGGTGTTAAAACCTAGTTAGACGTAATTTGTAGTACTTTTAAGTATTTATCTTTTATCGAATATATCGTGAAGATGGAGTCGTCGTCTTGGGAAGACAGAGATGCAATGTTCGATCCTCAGAACTCTAAGAAAATTAAAACTTTCTAAAATAAACTATTATTTATTATTTTTTATATATATTCTAGAAGCTTCTGGAATGTTCTAATATATCATTTCCGGTTCCGTTATTATTCCTATAAAATACTAGGTGTTTCAAGCCGAGCCCCCAGTGATTTTGTTCACTGTACTTTGAAAGTGTTCAATAAATCTCTTCAACTTTCTAGACTAAGTCCTATTTATTCTACGTGACAATATTATGTAAATTGGTTTTACATAATATTGTCACGTAGTTACATAATAATGTCAAGAAATACTAGCAAATTGGTATTTAATACTTATAGTGGTAGTTACGCCACATTACTCCCCTTCCAGAATTTTATCTGTGATAGAATTCGAGGAACAGATACCACTAGTTGATTTATCCTATTTATTTATTTATATCAATTTTGTTCATCATATTTTCATTTTTTTAATAGCATGCCGCTCATTATATTTTTTCTTCATATTTTTGTTTATAGCATTTTTGCTTATTTTTTTTTTATTCTTAATTTTTATTTATTGACCGGGAGACTTTTCATTTACTTAACTGGATTTTCTCTTCTTTTAAACAGAACATTTTTTAAGCAAATCAACTGTTTAATGTGGATCATCCTTCTGTATCACCGTTTCGTAGTGATTTAATCTTAGATTATGTCAACCTTCATCTATCAAATGGTACCTCCCGATAGAATCAAGTTAACATGTCTTATATACTAGGAAATTGGTATTTAATATTTATACTGGTAGTTACGCCACACTAGTGTACGTAGGCAATTATTTGAAATATTTACGTACGGGAGCTACCATAAATTTGCGAAATCTCCCTAATAAACAAAGTAATAAAGTTTGATGCTAACTCAAACACTATTATTTATTTATAAACTTTAATGCTGAAAGTAACGTAATTTTTAACGTAACTTTTAATTTGCCTTCAAATGTAGCCTATATAGAATGTTTGCAATATTTGTTTCCAAGGTTTTTATGAATCTAATTTAAACCCTAGCATTGTTGAATCATTGAATCAATAGTTACGTGTGTACTCAGAGCCGGATTATACCTTTCGTAGGCCCTAGGCACAGAGCCGGATTATACCTTTCGTAGGCCTTAGGCATAGCCGTTTTTGGATTACGACTCATCCGATTACGACTTTGGATTACGACTCATCCGACTCATCCGATTTGGATTACGACTCATACGACTCATCCGATTTAGAGAAAAACTTTGTAGATGAATTTTTACTATTTTCAAATGAAATTATGAACATAAATCTGCACAAGAAATGTTGAAGGCTCAAATTAAAGATAAACTTGTGAATACTTTTCCTAACGTTCACATTGCATTAAGAATATATTTGTCGATTCTTGGATCAAATGCAGAAGGAGAAAGATCTTTCTCCAGATTAAAATTGATAAAAAATTATTTGCGTTCAACAATGAATCAAGATCGTTTGCCATCGCTCGCACTTATGTCTATTGAATACGACATTTTGCGTAGTTTGGAATTCGACAGCATAATACAAGATTTCGTTGAATCCAAAAATCGCAAAAAAGTAATATATCGATAATACCATTATATCATAAGATTCTGCAAAATAATTTATTACCGAAAAATATTATATTTTTATTTGTATCTTCATAATTTTGTGCAAAATACACTTGTTGTTTTTAAAGCTAAATTATTTTTGTCAACAAATTTTTTTCTCCCAAGTTTTTCGTAGGCCCTAGGCACGTGCCTAGTGTGCCTATAGGTTAATCCGGCCCTGTGTGTACTGAAAAACTATCATACAATGTTTCAAATTTGAACAGAATATTTTAACAATGTATTCTGAATTAATGTTTCAGCTTAGAGCACTCTCAGCACACACGCTGCTCGTCCAGATTTGGTGACGTCATTGAAAGCTGCTGGACTTTTAATACAGTAATCGGACGACCGGAAATTAAGCCTATCATGTCTCCCCATACCAATGGTAAGTTTAGGACTCATAGACAGGTTGTTCCAAAATTCGACCAACATTTTGTGGTGGGGGATGAAACACATCAAGAGAATGAAAGATTTCTCTAAAACATGGCGTCATGAACTACGCTGAGAGGGTGAAAAAGGCGTAAAACGCATGCAGGCTTTGAATCTCGAGGAAACTGATATTTTGAAGTAGATTCGGCAGATTATCAAACAGAGTAATACTGTCACCGTCTAAATACGGCGCTCGTAATAAAAGGGTTCAGCTCTCAACTTCTAGGTCGAATTCTTCATTCTTTCATCATCGAATTCTCACATTCTTTCTCAAAGATAAATTTAAATTCAATCTAATTCTGCTCAATTTATTCTATCTAAAATTAGTATCTGAAAAATTTGTCCTTAACTTTTGTTTCTCATACAAACTTTAAGGACAAACTCCACAAAACACTTCTAAAATTATCACAAAAGTAAACAGAAAGTAGCAAAATTTAATTCTACTTAAAAAAGAATAATAAAAATAAAAGTGTTTTTTCTAAACGCTAGTGCTTGGTTATAGATGTTTATTAATGGTTTGGCCTAGATATTTTTCACATTTGGTTTGTCGAAAATGTGAAAAATCAGGCTGGAATAGTTAGCCGAATGGTTATTCCAAACTAACTTTTAAAATAAGTAAATAGAATTTATTACTATGGTATACTTTTTCATCTGTTTAATACTATTGTTCGGTTACAGATATTTAGTATTTGTTTGGCTGAGATTTTTTGCATTTGCAATGCGAATAGTATGCAAAAATAGGCTGGGATGCTGTTGCGATGGCATTTTCTCGTTTGTTTAACAACATTGTTTAGTTATAGACATTTCGTAATGGTTTGACTGAGCTTTTTGTTTTTACATTTGTTTTTCAAATGATAGGAGAGAAAAAACAAAAGGAGTAAACATTAGTTAAATTATTATTTTTGACTAATTTTCAAAATAAATAAATAAAATAGCAAAATAAGACGAAATTAAATAAAAATTGCAGTAGTAGAGAAAACCGAATTAAGTTGCCTACGTTCTGTTGCTGACTTCATTTGCTCGCCTCTTGCTATCGTTTTATTTTTGATTTTCAAAATGTCTAACTCAAACTCAAAAACTCAATTTTGTTTCGGTTTCATTGGTTGATATAATGTAATATAATAAACTAGTGGACTGGGCCCCCTGCTCGCTAACGCTCGCCTACCCCAGAAGATTGCTACGCAATCTTATATGGTTTGCTTTGCAAACCAAGCTCGCTCGCTCTCTCGCTACTGACTTAGGTACATTGCAAATGCACAAAATTCTAAGAATTCAAAACGATCATTCAAATCCATATAACAACTTTTTTTTTTAAAAAAAATTACATCTTTTTAGTAAATACTAAGTCATTAAAATAAATTTGAATTCAAATAAACGACATGTAATTCGTTAAACCTATTAGAAATGTGCTATAGTATAAAATCTTAAGATAAAATTTCTAAAACTGATATCTCTTTAAAAAGGTTAAAATTTTGGCTATAATGAAGTCTATTAAAAGTTGAAATAAATAAATTGCAATTGAAAAACCTGCATAAACAAATAAATTCTAGTAAAGCAAATAAATTCGTGATATAAATCAAAAATCGTCAAATAAATTCGTAATACATAAATTCCTGAAAAAAAGCGCTTTCGGCAAAATACTAAAATAGAGATCTATCGACAAAGACTACTCACTTCAGCCTAGCTTATGCTCTCTCTGGTTATTTCAGTTTCCGTTTTTAAAAGCGCTATATGTTGAACCATCTCAGCTAGATTTGGCATGTAACATTTCTAGCGGCAATCATTGGTCGATTTTCTAGCGTTGCCATTCGGGGAGTTGTAATGAGGCTTTTTTTGTCGCCGTGTAAGAGAAATATATATATAGATATTGTATATGCTACTGGCAAAGTATGAAACGCCGGCGTTCTACAGAATGCCTAGGCATTGTATATAATGCCGGATGTTTTTAGGCAAGGTATGAAATATTATAAGTATTATATACTTTCCGAAGGCATTGTATAAAATACCTAGGCATTCTATAGGATGACAAATGCTATTTAGGCAAAGTATGAAAAAAAACATACTGATGAGGTTATTATGTAAATAATGTTCATTTCCCAAAAATAAAAATTTTATTCCGAAAAAATAATGAGAGTGCCATTAAAAATCTTTATTTAAAACGCATAAAGAAGAATGAAAGTTGTACAAAACATAATTTATGTCTTTCTTATTGAGGGAAACAAAATATTCACATAAAAAATTCACATTCATGTCACAATTATTTTCAGTTTAGAAACAAACATTGCACAAAATATCCACTTCATCACCTTTACTAACTTGGCCACAGAAGATTTTATACTTTGCCTGTTACGAATTTGGAATTCTATGGAATGCCTAAGAAATGTGTAAAATATAAATCGTTTCATACATTGCCGGATTTTAAACTTTGCCGGTAACATATGTATGGGTAATTTTTTTTAAACATGACAATTCGGACCTAGACATTTCTTCAAATTTAAAGTTTTCAAAATAATCTGAAATTCTTTTTTGTATACTTCTTTAGTTACACTTATTAATATCTCAGAGACAGCAGTGTAGTTTATTGACATTTGCTCGAGAAAAAAAAATGGAATAGAAATTCACCAAATCTTGAATGCCAGGAAAATGACATATAAGCTTAGAAGTTTAAAAAACAGTCATTTTAAGTTAATAGTAAGTAACTCAACTTAAGCCTTTATGTTAGATAGACTATAAATTGCTTAAATTAATTTTTTTATCCACTGTAGAAAGAATTAAAAAAATTTTGTTGCTGATATATACAGTCCGCAAAAAAAAAAAAAAAAAGATATTACTTTGAATAACTTTTGTTCTAAAGATACATAAATTTTTTTTCGAAAAAATAGTATAAATTATTGGTTGTCTTTTTTTCTTTTGTTTCTTGTGACTTTCAACATAGATTATCTAAAATAGTGGTGATGTTTTAGAAGTCACTACAAAGAATATAAAGCTACCGAACATAAAAAGCTGTTGAATACGTAGCCAAAATTTTTAAGCGTCTTAAAATACCTCAGTATCTTAAATGTCGTCCTAACATCTTAGCTGTGAAATTAAATTTTTAATTATCAGACTACATGTGATTCTCTAATTATTTCATTATATCTTTTACTCTTTCTTTATGATTCCATGTAGATTTTTCCGGATAATATATTAAACTATTTTGTTCAATTTTTTACTTTAGCACTATTCCCAAGATATTATTGTAGTATAATTTGTTATCAGGAAAAATGCTTTATTTTGTTAAGCAGGAAATACTAAAAATTGAAAGTTGTATGACGATTCCGAAGCCGTGCCAATTTTAAAGTCATCTGAATAAAAAAAAAAAATGCTATAAAAAATACGCAATTTCCGAACTTATTTCAATAAAAAAAAGAAGGAAAAAGCTTGACAAGAAGGCTAACATTCTTTTTACAAAAACTGTGAAAAACAATTTTTTCTACATTTTGTCAAAAGAGGATAAGAGTGATATTGCTCCAAGGGACTTACTCAATAATTTCGCTGAAATTTGTTTGATCGAAACATATTTCCTTGAAAATTAAAGCGAGGAAAAAATTAACTTTTATTATTTATCTAAGCTTATTCCATTTATTTAATGATATCGGTATCAAGGTTAAGGATATGCGATTGAAGCCCCGTTTACTATAATACCATAAATGCATTAAATCATGTAGCTGGAATAATTTATTTTAACCAAATTATTTAATAATTTTAAGCAAATAAGGGTGTAAAAATAAACTTGATCAAAATACTCCAAAACCATACCCTAAAATGTAAGTAGAATAAACTCTGGAATCGTTATATAAAAAATACCTTTTCAAACAACTTCGAGTAGGACAGAAACTCTAACTTGTTTGAAATAATTGTCCTTATAACTATTTATTTCGATTCCTGGTGCTAGGGGACATTCTATTTTCACGTTCGACTTTTGAAATTTCAATAGTAAACGGAATTTTTTATGTCCCTAAATTAAAACGTTAAGGCTTGCAGCAAAAAAAAAATTTTTTTTTTACTGCATTGATTTCTTTACAAAGTGGCGAATTATTATTTTTTCAATCTAAGAACCTGTGCCTATAACTTATGTAAAACTTATTTTGATATTGAGTGAAATAATTTAATATGTTGTGAAAATGAGCAGATAATCCCGAGAAACTGAATCGAAAATATAAAAGCTTCATTGATTTAAAAAATAATAGATGATAATAAAAATAGACATGTTTTGAGTGTCCAATAATAAAAGTCACAAGTTATTCAAGCTTGACAAGTTTTGAGAACGGGCGATTATATTTGAACGCTCGAAACCTGTCGACTTTTATTTCCCTCTTCATATTTTTTGAGGCCAGTTGAGTTTTTATCATCAATTATACTGTTTTAGGCTTGGGTCTTGATCATTATTCTGATAAGGATTTTACACTCGTTAAAGTAAACATATGCATTTTCATATTTTAACAGGATTTATGTGGTCTTTAAAAACGTAGGAGCAACAATATTGTGAAAGTTATATTTAACTTTAAAATTAAAATTTTGAGACCTGATATTTTGAGTTAAGGAAATTAAATATTTTATCTTTTAAGTTTTCATGCCCCCATTTCAGTATCTTAAGGACCTTACGAACTCTGTTTAAAAAGAGGGTATCG
This sequence comes from Parasteatoda tepidariorum, assembly GCF_043381705.1. NCBI lineage: Eukaryota > Metazoa > Arthropoda > Arachnida > Araneae > Theridiidae > Parasteatoda > Parasteatoda tepidariorum. Next base: position 52,044,247 of record NC_092209.1, on the reverse strand, counting down.
TATCAGATATATATATGTTACGTATACATATAAAGTATGAAATCTGGCATTCTGTAGAATGCCTAGGCATTGTATATAATGCCTAAAATTAGCCGGCAAATTATGAAATGATTTATATTTCGCACATTTCCTACTCATTCTATAGAATGCCGAATGAGGAACTGGCAAAGTATGAAATGCATCTCCGATTCGTCAAAATGTTATTCAAAAATGAAAATTAGGTTATTTTCTTATTTCTTACATAAAAATTTTGTTTCCTTTCTTAAGAAAGGCATTAATTATGTTTTGCACAACTTTTTATTTTTCTTTACACATTTTGAATAAATGTTTTTTGATGGCACTCTCAGTATTTTTTCAGAATGACATTTTTATTTTTGAGAAATGAATGATCAAAACCTGGAGAATGTCGACTTTCACCGGTGAATGTCAACAATCACATAGTCGCTTTGGTGAATGTCCGCAATATTTTTCACAGCCGATTTCAGATTTATTTACTCGTGGATATAATTACATTTATTCGTTATTTTAATTCTTACTGACGATAGATTAGAAGAAACATTAGTGTAGGGTATACCGGGCAATGGCACTTGACCTTAAAAAACATCAGTGTAGGATATACTGGGCAAATGTATACCGGGCAGTGGTACTTAACTAGACCTAGTATATGTTTCGGACATTTATCAAAGGTCTATTCATACTAGGTCTAGTTAATTGCCACTGCCCGGTATACATTTGCCCGGGATATCCTAAACTGATGTTTTTTAAGGTCAAGTGCCACTGCCCGGTATATATTTGCCCGGTATACCCTACACTGAAGTTTTTTTAAGGTCAAGTGCCACTGTCCGGTATACATTTTCCCAGTATAACCTAACACTGATGTTTTTTTAGGGTCAGGTGCCATTGCCCGATATATATTTGCCCGATACTCCACACACTGATGTTTCTTCTAATCTATCGTAATTCTTACTGACGATAGATTATATAGTAAGTATATTTATTCGATATTTTAATAGTAAGTATTAAAATATCGAATAAATGTAATTATATCCACAAATAAATTAATATAAAATCGGATGTAATAAATATTTCATACATTCACCAAAGCGACTATGTGATTGTCAACATTCACCGGTGAAAATCAGCGACCGCCGCGATTTCGGTCATTCAAAGTAACGTGCACATCATTTACATAATAACCTCTTCAGCATGTTTTTTTCATACTTTGCCTAAATAGCATTTGTCATCCTATAGAATGCCTAGGTATTTAATACAATGCCTACGGAAAGTATATAATACTTATAATATTTCATACCTTGCCTAAAAACATCCGGCATTATATACAATGCCTAGGTATTTTATACAATGCCGGCGTTTCATACTTTGCCGGTAACAAATATAAGACAACAAAAATAATCATAGTAGCAGTATTTGGTGGTAAGTGTAGCTTATCGTTGTTGAAGCATATGTTGTGCGACATTTTATGGTGTTTTTGAGAACGTAAGTTTCAGAATGTATCGAAACATGAGGATGCTATTTGCTTATCATCTTTATCCAAAGAAAACCTTGTGACCTAAATATCTAGCAGAATAAATAAGCGATTTTTTAAACAATGAATCATACAATATGCAACATAATATTTCAATATCTTATTCTTAAACATAACATATTTCAATAATTTTAAAATACTGCTAAACATTCATCAATTCCTTGAGTTGTAGAAAATAGAAATATCGTAAATTATAGAAAACCTTGTGAATGTGCATTAGAATATACAATATAAATACAATATACATTTTATTTTTCAAGCTCACTTTTCTTCTTCAAACTTTTTTGCCTAGAACACTCGATTAAAGCTGTAAAAATGATTATCCCTAAAATTTTGTATATAGTTATAATAAGTTATGTTAATTTGATTTTAGTATGAAATCCTCGAATAAGTATTAAAAAAAGAACATAATCTAGATAATATCAGATAAAAAGTTCATGTATTTAATTTCTAAAAACTTAGAGAAAGTCATAAATAGTTTATAAATCGATTCAAATTTTCTTTTCAAAGGAGATTTAAATAAATTTTTTTTTTGCTTTTTGGACAGAAATTAGCTTAAAAATTGTCTCTTGCCTGGAAACTTCGAGATATTTTCTATTAAATATTATTTAAACCTCTTCGAGCAATCACAGAGCATTATTTCAATCTTTTTTGCAGTCAGAGCGTGGTTGCCTGGCAACCTAGTAAAATTAAGAATTCTAATTTTTCTTTTGAATTAGTCAATGGGTTATCTTAAAATATTCATTTGCGCTGGCGACTTTTTTTTGCGGTTTTCTGGACTATCGCCAAATATATAAACCTTTATTGTGATCCAATTTACGATCAAATTTTGTTTAAAATTTTGTAAAGTTTCTGGATTCCAAATATGTAAAAAAAAAATATATTTATTCAGAGAAAATGCGTTTTTGTATTTGATTTAGAAACTGAATTAATAGTTAGCACTAATTAGTTAGCGTATTTGACGTCACCTCCAGGAAGCATTAAGAGTGACACTTAGTTCGCGAAAATCTGATCATTAGAACGAAAGTTATTCAGGGTGATATCTTTTTTTTGTGTGAACTGTACAGAATAAAATTGTGTGTCAATCATTAAATAAATAAGTAACATGATTACATCCAAGCATATTGCAATCATACATAAACTTGATATTTTAGTATTTACTTTCTTGATAGGTTAGTATTTACTTTCTTGATAGGTTAGTATTTACTTTCCCTCCTTACAGTATTAGTTACAAAAAATTCTGAAACTACATTTTAAAAAACTCTGGTAACACTTCAATGTCCTGGCATTCAAAAGCCAGGAAAATGACTGCCAGGATAATGACAAATTCGCCATTTTATATCATATAACTTTACATTAATTTAATATTTCGGTCGAAGACGCTTGTATTCTGCAGAAAACAACAGGATTTCTTAAAATAACTCAGATAAATCTATGTAATTTATGTTATTAATGATTTTTAAAAGCCAGGAAAATGACAACACAAAAACCTACTCAGCTTGAAAAATGTTTTGAAGCAGATTTTGAACCAGAAAATTGGTTCGTTATTTATGCCACAAGAGATGTTTATATAGGAGGGTATCTAATCAATCTATTGACGTAAGACATTGATTGCTGGCTCTATCGATTTCGGTTATAAACCATTAAATAAAAGTAGTCAAGAAAATGACAGATTTACTTGGGACAAACAATTTATTGAGAGAAAAAATTACTTTAAACGAAGTTTTTGTAAATAATGCCCTCTGCGCATATTCTAGAAATGCTTACACCGGTTGAGATAAAAAAAAATTAGATATTGAAAATTTTATGGGAAGGTTTGTGGTTAGTTGTTGTGACCGTTTATTATATGGCATGGGATATGTATTTAGGATGATTGACAATGATAGCACTAATATTGATAACTTATAACATAACAATAACTTTATTCACAATACGTACATAGAACACATCAACAAAAGAACATACTGGAAATCGAAACTGAAACATACAATGTAAACACAGTTGCAATTACATCACAACCGCGATACTAGCGCCAGTGGAATTACATGGAAGATCCCAACAGTCTCCCCCACTTAATTAGAATTGAAATAACAGTTAATTGAAAACATTAGCTACTTAAAAATTGAATATGTTAAATATATAATTGAAAAATACACTTAATTGAAAATACTTAAAACAGATTTGAAATATGCTTATAACATTACGAAGTCCCTAAAGCGTGTAGGTAATTGTCTCTTTCTTTTTGGTTTTGTCACAACGTCCTGTTTGGAATTTGTTGGAAGTTCTGGAATACTAGGCTGAGTAGGTGAGAAGATCTTAGATGGTTTAGGAATGTCAAAAGATTGGGTTGGGCCAAAAGTCACACACTTTTTTTTCTCTGGATTTAATGTTGATCTTAATTGGTTTATGTGTCTCTTTAATTGCCGACCTTAGTCTAGTAAAATCAAATAATGACGTGTACCATACTTTTTCACGACTTTGCCAAACTGCCATACGTTATGGTTATTTATGAACAACCTCACCTGGACTCTCTCCCCCACTGAAAAAGATCTTACAGGATTACTGGAAACTGTTGATGGTGTTGGATGATAAGGAAAGATTGAGTTTAAACGTATGCGGATTTTTCTATGTAAGTATAATTGAGCAGGTGACTGTCCACAAGCTAGAGGTGTTGCTCTATAACGGAATAATATCTTTTGAACTTTACTTGGGATTGAGGATTTTTCAAGAAAAGAAGCTTTTAACTTTTGCTTTAAGGTTTGGACGTTTCGCTCTGCAAGGCCATTGGTGGAAGGATGTCCTGGAGCGATGAGTTTTTGAAATATTCCTCGATTAGAACAATAAGAATGGAATTCTTCACTTTGAAATATTGAGGCATTATCAGATACAATAACCTGTGGATAGCCATGAAAAGAAAAAAAAATTTCTATCAAAAGGATAGTTTTTGAACTAGTTGGGGCATCTTTAATGATTCGACTTCCACCCATTTGGACTTAGCATCAACACACACCAAAAAATAGTAATTTTCAAATGGACCTGCATAATCTATATGAATTCTGTCCCAGTTATCTGCTGGAGATTCCCACGGATGGACAGATACCTTTGGAGGATTAGACTTTGTCAATGCGCAGCCTTCACATCCTTTGACTAAATTTTCAATGTCACGATCAATGGCAGGCCAATAAACATACTGTCTTGCCAGTTGCTTCATTTTAGTTATTCCTAGATGAGTTTCGTGAAGTTCCTTTAGTATGTTTGAACGTAAGCTTTTTGGAATAACTACTCTTTCTCTTCGAAAAAGTATGCCATCAAACAATGTAAATTCTGAATCTTCAGAGTNTTTCCGACATGGTTAATCGCGTTGCACCTATGAGGTGTTTCTGATTTTTTGAAAGCCAAATGAAATCTAGTCTAGTTTAAATAGTTAATTGTTACCAATTTAAGACTCTTTAGAGAGATAATTATCAAAAAACTTATTTAGCGAAGTACCGAAGATAAATTTTTCTTGCTCCCGTGTCGGATCTCTTCCTCCATCACAAGATGTTCAACCAATTGACGCAAGAAGGATCTGCGGTTTTTTACTCCGTAACCATTTTCTGTGTATATAACTTGACCATTTATACCTGTTATGTTGAGTAGGACAGAAAATGAGATAAAATATATATATTTAATTCATAAAAATAATATATCCATAATACTTGCGTCAATGGTCGTGCTGCACCAGAGGGGTGATTTCAGCGGTTCCAACTCTCCATCGACATGTTCGAAGGTCGGTTTTACATGGACATTTGAGTAATCCAAAGTTAGGAAGATAACATTAGGCTCGACCCCCGGAAAAATCTCATGACGGCAAAGGAGGTGGAAGTGCAGTAGGGATGCACCTGTGAGGTGCGCGCGACTAACGGAAGGTTAAAGATGTTATTTTTTCACTTGAAATCTGGAAAATGTTTTCGGCACATATTTGATTTGCTTCTTCCCCCTATAAATTTATCGACTGAGTTTTCGGGTTTTTGAATTGGAGCTCTAGACAGGCAATCGACATTTTCATTTTCAGATCCCTTTTTGAATTGCACTGAGTAATCAAAACTTGATAAGTAGGAAGCATAGCGAAGTAATCGTGTTGAAGTCATACGTGGTAGTGCCTTATGGGAATGAAAAATTCTTGTTAGTGGCTCATTGTCAGTAATAAGTTTGAAATGTTTACCAAATAAGTAATTGAAGAATTGTGTAACACCAAAAATAATAGCTAAAACCTCTCGATCTAATTGGCTATAGTTTTATTCAGAGTTGGTAAGTGAACGAGATGCGTAAGCAATAGGTCTTTCTACACCTTGTTTAGAGTGACTCAATACTGCTGCAATTCCCGTAGGGCTGGCATCTGTGGTCAGGACAATTGGTAAACTAGTATCAAAAGGAACAAGAACTCTATCACTGGTAAGTTCATTTTTCAGTTTCAGGAATGCAGATTCACAACTTGCAGTCCATAACCAAGGCTGGTTTTTTCTTAGCAACCGTCGAAGTGGGTATGATATAGTTGAAAAATTTGGCATAAAACGGGAGTAGTAAGTTACAAGTCCCAAAAATCGTTTGATTTCTTCAATATTTGATGGTCTTGGCATTTCTTGAACAGCTTGAATTTTTGTTGGCGATTTACTTATCTTATTATATTCAATAACATGTCCGAGATATTCGATTTTTTCTTGAAAGAAGGAACACTTTTGTTTATTTATGTGCAAATCATAGTCAGAAAGTCCTTGTAAGCAAGCTTCTAAATTTTCAGTACATTCTTGAAGTGTTTCATAATGTATAATAATATCGTCAAAGTAAGATTCTGTTTTTGGTAATCCTTTGAGAATTTGCGAAAGAATGCGATTGAATTCTGATGGTGCTGTCTTGATTCCAAAACTAGGCCTATGCATGCGATACGTACCACGATGTGTTGAAATGGTCTGTATCATGCTACCATCTTCATCAACTTTTAGATGTAGGTAGGCTTTAAATAAATCAAGTTTACAAAAATATCATGAATTTCGAAGACTATGAAGCACATCATCTATCCTTCTTACTGGATGATTTGATTGAATTAATCGTTCATTGACTCCACATTTGTAATCAACACATAATCGGACGCCACCGTTTGGTTTTGGAATGACAACCAATGGTGACCCCCAATCACTCGCAGGCACTAAGGATATTATTCCATCTGCCTCAAGAGAGTCCAATTCTTTATTGACGCGGTCCCGGAGAGCATAAGGAACGTCACGCTCCCTAGTAAAAATGGCTTTTGCTCCATCCCTAAGTTGAAGTGATACTTGAAAATGAGGGACGCAACCAACTCGTTCTTCAAAGAGGGGTGAAAATTTTTCCAAAAGTGAATTGAGAGGATTGATTTGATACACTGGTGATTTATGAATTGAAGTGTTTGATATATTAGCATCTATTTGTAAAAGTTCGATTTCTAAGGCTCGAATCCATTGACGGCCTAGAATAGCTGCACATCCAGCTGGAACAATATGAAGTTCACCTGTAATGTTTTTGTTTTGAAATGCAACATTTACATGCACTTTCCCCTTGGGTTGAATGATATCTCCAGAATAAGTACGAAAAGCAAT
>NC_092209.1:51984678-52035834 GCF_043381705.1 Parasteatoda tepidariorum | reverse complement strand
TATATATATATTTCGTCTGTTCGTGTGTATGTCACTGAACTCCTCCTAAACGGATGGACCGATTTAAATGAAATTTTCTGTGTACCTTCAGAAGGATTCGAGAATGGTTTGTATCTAATTTTTTTTCATTTTTTGGACAGATTTAACGTATATTTTAAATATATCTTTATTTAATCGTATTCGGATCCAAACTAGACATAGAAACATAATAAATCAAAAATAATATTCACGCACGTTGCAACAAGTCATGTTAAACTCTAATACTTATGCTCACCCTTAAAAGAAGAGCATCATATATATATTTGCAAGTATGTTAATAAAGGCAGTGATATGGCAGTATTTCGAGTTGAAAATACCAATGTGACTGCTCTTCCAGTGAATAACAACGGCGAAATAACGCTGTATCAAATTGGCCGGTACATCAGCTCCAATGAAGCTGTTTGGCGTATCTTTGGATTCCCAATTCATGAACGGGATCCAACCGTTAGTCATTTAGCCGTCCATCTTGAAAACGGTCAGAGCGTATATTTCACGAACGAGACTGCGATTGACCGAGCTATAAATTCACCAAAAACTACACTCACCGAATTTTTTGAATTGTGTAATCGTGCGGATGCTTTTGGTGCCTTTGCACGGACATTAATCTACTCAGAAGTACCATACTATTTCACACGGGCAAAACAAAAAAATGGACAATCCGAAAGCAAGACACACCGGTTGATGCATGCCCCGGTGTATTCAGAACCGAAATTAAAACAAAAGCAGAAGACAAGTAACTCAATAATAGTACAAAATCAATTAAACAGCACGATAAAATCAACTCAACTCGAGCATTCGTGAACCCAAAGATTTACAGGGGGCTTTTGTTATTTGAGACGAATTCGTGCTAACAGAACAGTAGAATCATCAGTTTCACTGGAAATTTCTTCAGTGTAGTATGGTAATGTTATGCAAGTGAATGTTATGCATAGTTTCGTATGCAAGTGAAAACAAAAGGATATATTTATATCTAATCTTTTGAATATCTCTTTTTCTTCCATTATGAATATCTTTATTTTAAAGAAGGAACGACCAAAACAAATCGGATAATATTTTAAAAAAATCTTGTAAATCGAGTTAAAACCCAGAACCTGAAAAATCATTCTACTAAATTTAATAATCTAGTGCGAAAGGTCTATTTAAATTTTACATTCTATACTCTTCTGTGTCATATTACTTCAAACATTAAAATCATGCAAAAAGTATATAGAAGCACATAATGCTAGACGGTTTAATTTTTGCAGAAAAAGTTTTTTGACAAGAATTTTTTATCAAAAGTTTCAATTAAAAAACATTTTTTATAAACTAAAAATAAAGAATGATTACGATAAAAAAAACGATTCTAAAAACTCCTTATATTGAAATAAAAATCATTACACTTTCTTGTTTTATAAATCCGGATTATTCGAAATGAAATATTCTTCATTTGAAAATTTTATTTTCAAATAATATATACATAGATTATCCCTTCATTACTTTTAGATGAACAACAAAATTTTATAATTGTAAGAACTCGATATGAATCTAAATATGCAACTTAAAAACAGAATAGCTTAATTTTAGTTGAAATTATTCATTTAAAATTAAAAAATACCAAGAAAACGTGAAAAATTATGAATGATCAACACAAATGATACCGTTTCAAGTAATTCGGATGATTCCTTATTGTTGTCTTCCGAATTATATAGATTCAGAAATATGTATTATTCTATGAAGAAGAAGAATATTCTTCAACCATTAGAGTTCTGCACGTTCTGAAATCACATTTATTTATGGGAATGAAGTAAGCAATGTTGACTTCACTTTAATTTGCAATTGGGTTAATTGTTAATTGAAAAATTGCTCTTCGAATGTAGGGCGCGTTCTGTTTCAGAAAGATTTATTAATGTTCTGTGTCGTCCCCCGAAGCTCTTCTGCCTTTTCCTTAGGGAAATTTTGCCTCGTATTCTCTGTTAAAAAATGGCGTTCTACTCAGCCAATATTTTTCATAGAGCTAAACGAAAACTTAATAAATAAAAGCCTGAAAATATACTACCCGCTAGAGGGCGTGTTCAAGAGTTGCGATCGTGAATATTCAAGAATCGGCTTTTTCTCCTCACTAATAAAATAAAGAGGAAGTGGAAAAAGATATTGCAGCGCAATAGAAAAACCAACGTTAAAGGTAAACAATTCCAAAATTGTGATTTTAATATATTTGGCACTTTTGAATGATAAGTCACTTACTGAAAATTTTTTTTACAAAATTAAATTTTATTTCATCGTTTTCTGAAATTTTATTTTGATGTTCATTACATCAGTAATAAAATGAAAATGGTTGTTAAACCACTTTTCTCGAAATCTACTGTGAGGTTTTTAGATTGTTTGTACGATAGCTCAGCAGTATAGCACGTTTTCTTTTGTATTTAGTTTAAGGATTTTGTTTGGTATGATATTAGTAAGAATAATGGAAATATTGTTCACACATATTGGTGATGATGTTATAAAAATAGAGGTATTGCTTATTTTGCCTTCTATAAACCTGGAATAAACATTAATTTTATGGTGCAAATATTTTTAACATATTTTCTAGAAAATGTTCTGATTGTGCTTCCTCATATTGAAGAGTATCCCGCTTATTGTAAAACTGCTACTGTATATATCTCCATTCACAATGCTCGACAGATCATTAATCCGTTCTATTATGGATTTCCAATGGAGGCCAACACGATTCAAGAGTTCCGACTTAAAAAGGTGTTCCTTTATTTTGAAAATATGTTCATAAATGTAAAATACCATTAAGTTATATTTGTTAATTTTTCATACTGTGATTTTATTAAATACTTATCTATGTGCTTCAGGTTGTGAAGAAACTTTTACCTGCACCTTACGAGACAAATTGCGTAGATTACATAGAAATATGGAAGTCAAGAGGAGGATATGGCCCCACTAATCAAAAAGTAAGTAGTATTTAGTAATAATTTAAATGTTTCTTGTTTACTTCACTTGCTTAAACTAAAAACTATTCGAAAAAAACTAGACCATGTGTGATTGGTCGATGAAGGCATTAAGTCACATTTCTATAGTTTTGTCGAGGCGAGAGGCACATATTTTGACGTGTCTGACACTGCAACTGTAGCTTCCATTTTTTCTTAGTATGTATGAATTTGAATATGTAACAGAAGTTTTTAACAGAAGCCAAAAATAATCTTTGTAATCACTGAGGAACATATTTCTTTCTTATTTTCTGTTTCATGAGAATTTTTAACATATCTTTGATGTCTCTACCCATCGCTGATTTCAAACGTGGAAACAGTTTCTCTCTAGCTAGAGTTTTTAGGCAATTTAACAACATACAACGAACCAGGATATTTTAAAACTTCCTCGAGAGATAGCTAAGTGTCCCGTTTCTTTCGGAAATTTCAGTTAAATAAGATCATATTTATTTCATCTAAAGGCTTGGTTTCTTAGGAAACGTCGACGTCAGCTTGAAACGAACGTTTACCTTTGATAGGTCAATTTATGAGTTTGACAGCATACGTCATCGAACGCTCAGCTTGAACGACAACTGCCGTCCAAATCAACTGCAGTTGGATTACAACGTGACGTTAACAACAGAAGCAATGTCGGACAACAGCCAACAACAGAGCATTGAAATCAGTCAAGATTTTAATTTTAGCATTAAACATAACTTCTTTTTCCTCTTCTTCTCCATTTAGCTAAGCTATAATGTGTTTTTTCTTGGACAAAGTCATTATTTGTTCTTTATGGTTGACAATCACAAAATCAATACAAATTCAAAATAAATATTTGTTTACGTTATTTGGAACCAGGCCTTGAGCTAACAAACCAGTATTTTGTTTGCGTCAGGGTAACGTCAACTTAACGCTGACGCCCAGATAAGGCGCTTGTCCTAAGAAACCAGGCCTTTAAGTGTTATTTTCAAATTAGAAAAATAAATAAATAAATTACACTAAAAATATAAATTTGAAGAAAAAAATTGCAGCTATGGGAACAAAACTAATTTCACATTTGTAATCCCCACACACGAATTGTGTAAGATGAAGTACTTGTATAAATGCTACAAAATATTTTTTTCTTAACGCAATTATTTGTGTTCAGCGTGCGAAATTACGCGTGAATTACAATGTGTTATAAAATGCAGGAAAATACCTTTTGTAACAGTCATTTTCGCATAGGTGACTATACGGTGACAAAAAAATTTCAAGATGGAAGTGTCAGATTTATTATTGCAATCTATATATATATTTCTCTTACACGGCGACAAAAAAAGCCTCATTACAACTCTCCGAATGGCAACGCTAGAAAATCGACCAATGATTGCCGCTAAAAATGTCACATACCAAATCTAGCTGAGATGGCTCAACATATAGCGCTTTTAAAAACGGAAACTGAAATAACCAGAGAGAGCAATTCAGCTGCAGCAATCTCATACTATTAAGCTAGGCAGAAGTGAGTAGTCTTTGTCGATAGATCTCTATTTTAGTATTTTGTCGAAAGCGCTTTTTTTCACGAATTTATATATTAAGAATTTATTTGACGATTTTTGATTTATATCACGAATTTATTTGATCCATAAATTGTCATTTATTTGAATTCAAATTTATTTTAATGACTTAGTATTTACTAAAAAGAAAAGTTAAAAAAAAATTTGTTATATGGATTTGAATGATTGCTTTGAATTCTTAGAATTTTGTGCATTTGCAATATACCTAAGTTAGTAGCGAGCGAAGCTAGCTTGGTTTGCTAAGCAAACCATATAAGATTGCGTAGCAATTTTCGGGGATTGGCAAGCGTTAGCGAGCAGAGGGGGCAGCCCACTAGTTATAAATAATTGTATTGTTTTTAATTCTATTGATATCGTTAAAATATATTTATATTTTTATTACTCTTATTATTATCATTTATTAAATTGTTATTATTTATAAAGAAACATTCAAATCAATATTGTATAAATTACGACATTTTAAATGAAGTAGGTTTTTTGTATTTATTTTTATCCCAATTTACCTGGTCCGAGAGCTTAAACTAACTAAAATAATTTCCGATGTGAAACGATTCTAATCGGAAACTGGTTTTTATCGTGGAGACAAATTTCGTAAAGCATTCTTCACAAGCATTTCGGAATCCAAAATCGAAATCGCAATTCTGTACGAGTTCGGAGGTTGCAGGCTTGACTAGTGGTGACCAATTAGAAAATTAGAATAACTCATATAATTAGAATAAAATTTGAACGAAATTAGAAAATTAGAATAAAATTTAGAATCATCTGACGAAAACATATTTGTTTTCCTTTCTTCCACGCGAGCTACAATTACACTCTATAACAAAAAAATCGATACACCAGGAAGCAATCATCCGATTGCCTTGAAATTTCGTATGCATGAATGTTTTGAACAGATATGGCTGGAATGATGCCGACTGGGGACGTATAGTCTTTAGCGATGAATCCCGCTTCCAACTGTATCCTGATAATCATCGAAGACGTGCTTGGGGACGCACAGGGCATAGGGGGTATCCTGCCTTCACTATTGCACGCCACACCAACCCTCAACAAGGCATTATGGTCTGGGGTGCCATTTCCATTGACAGTCGGACCCCTTTGTTCGTCATTAGAGGTACACTTACTGCACAGCGGTACGTCGACGACATCCTAAGACCTGTTTTGCTACCGTTCTTTTTGCAGCGCCCTGGGCTGGTTTTTCAGCAGGACAATACCAGACCACATACGGCACGTGTTGCTATAAACTATCTGAAAGCTTGTCAAGCTCTTCCTTGGCCTGCCAGATCACCAGAACTCTCTCCCATCGAGCATGTCTGGGATATGGTGGGAAGGCGATTGCATCTGGCACGGAATGTTGATGACCTCGTTCGACAATTGGATCGAATTTGGCAGGAAATACCGCAAGAGACCACCCGGGAGCTTTATCGGTCTATGCCACGCCGTGTGGCAGCTTGTATCCAGGCTAGTATCCAGGTAACTCTGCAATAAATTATTCAATTGTTCTGAAATTTTCATCATTTACTATTCTGTACATTGTCTTCCTATCCACCAATTTTCGTTTCAATCGGACAACTCCTTCTTGGTGCGTCGATTTTTTTGTTATAGAGTGTACATTGACTTGAAATGGGTCGACATAATATTGACACAAAGGTACAGTATAAACTGTACCGAAAATACCGGTTAGGGAGAAAAAAAATCTGTATCTTTTCTAACATAAGTAATAACAGATTCGAAATCCCCTTATCCGAATTTGGTAAGGTCAAGTACTCTTTTAAATGCAGTAAAAAATTCAATCCCTAGTGTTATTCATCTTTTTTCGTAACAAAAAAAAGAAGAAAAAAAAAGGGCGTAGTGGAGATGTTAAGAATCGTAATAATTTTCTTAAATACTATGAAGTGTTTATAAGTGTTAGTAGCATTGTATTTGTATGAGTTAGTTGCATTTTTATTAATGTAGGATAGGAATTTAAAAACAAACAATAATCTTTGATTCTGAGGAAATTTTTCTGTCATTTCGTCATATATTCCTTATTAATATTATGTTAATACGGATCCTTCCTTCTTGTTTTGCGCCAGAGTTACATTAGAGCAATGATCACCTTGCTTTAGTACGCTTTGATTTGATATTTTACCGTTAAATTCTGCATTTCATTCGTCTGTATTATATTAAAAGTTAGCACTTCCTATCAAATGAAATTAAACAAAAATTATCTGACTAGATTAATAAATATGTTCAGATCACATATATCATGAACCACATACGCGCATCACATATATCAGCTCAGAGAGCTTGTTGTTTAATGTCACTTATATAATTCTCTATTTCATTTATTTATTTATTTTAAAAAAAGATACTTAACTATTCAACCATCTTTCATTAATATGCTAAAATGTTTCCTGGCACTTCAGTGCTCATTTATTCTTTTTGTTATGAAGAAAGTTAGAAGAGAAGGTGAATATTAAAAAAATATAAAAATTTGAGAAGCTTGGGTAAGAGTTGTTTTTCCCGAATTCTAATAGTCGAGTTTTCGTATAAGAAACTAGTTTTTGATAAAGTTAGGTGTCTGTTTTATACCATTGTAATCTCGTCTTTAATCACACATAGCTTCTTCTTTCAACATCCTTTTTTTGACCATTATTGCCTTTCAATTTTAAGAATTTACTGACTAAAGTGTTTGATCTTGAATTCCTTATCCTTATCATCGAAATTAGCACGAATATTTATTGAAGAAAAAACTTCTATCTGTTCTTTTCTGATCAGATGATAACTTTACCTTTGGCAATATTCACAAAGAGCACCAAAACTTCGAAAAATACAGTAAAAAATGCGAAAAAATATATAACAAAAATGCGTGGCAAAGTTGCAAATAGAAGTGTTTTTGCAATTATCGTAATTGCCTAAAACTTACTATGGTGGCCTTTAAGTTTATATTCAGGCTAAAGTACTAATTTTGAGCATAAAATTTGTTTCTGAAAACTACATGATAGCAAACCTTGTTTGTAGCGTTATTTCTTAATAATGGGCTTTAAGAATTAGGTAAAAGGAATTTAAATTTTATTTTTCGATTTTCTTAAATGTTTTCACTAGTTTGAAAGTTTTTACTCTGACGGTACTTTATGTTGCATTCCATTAGAGATACTACAATTGATTTGTAATTTTCTGCCTACTTAATAGTATTTTTTCTTAGAAGATGTATGAACCAAAGCAAAGATCTATAAACCAAGCTTCTAAATGAAATGGTTTGTAAATTGAAGTTGGTGCTTGAAACTTTCAATCAAAGCAATGAACAGACGCATTCGCATTAAAACCAGTGAGAATATCAATTATAACTCTTAATTTTTTCTATTGAAAACATGGAATATTAGAATATTTACTACTTAAATTCTATCTTCGATGTGACTCATTTTATTTCGCAGCGTTTGAGCTGCTTGCTTGAGAAAAAATTATCGTAAATTGTTTGGTTCTGGCATAATTAAAATTTTTTTTTACTGCGCTATCTTTTTTTACTGATTAATGTTTTTAATCCATTCCCTGTCAAACATTTCTTGAACAAACACTGTTTAAATTAAGTTAATGATTTGATTTTCCAAACTTTTAAGGAATGCTTTGAGGAATGCGAAAAGAATCTTAGTATGCAAGTTCGTGGCTGTGTCCACCGTGATTACGGAATACCGGGATATGAAAAATATTGCAGTTTTTCAGGTAAATGAAAATTAAAAAATAGTATAACTTTTGTGTCTTCTTCAATTACTATTTGAAATATTCACCTGTGAAAAAATAGTAATTTGCAATTACTATTTTTTCACAGACATTTAATCAAATAATTGCCAAAAATAAACATTATTATACTGAAAATTTATAATTTTATTATCTACTTTAAAATTGACTATTTTAGAGTTCTGTGTTTTCCTTGATATTCAGAGCCACGTAAAGCTGCATTGTATTTAAATTTAACGTTTTGCAATTAAGGAGTCTATTTGGTTTTGATTTCATCTAGAAAGCATCGATTCAATCATCATCGTTTCAATCGTTTGTACAGATTCAATCTTTATTTTTTACTTTCTATAAATTATCTAAATTTAACTTAAAATTCTGAATTTTCCCCCGAAGTTTTTTAGGTACAGGCATTTTTTTAAAGCAAGCACTATTACGAAATATTGCAAAGAACTCTTATAATTTAATTTTTTTAGAGCTTAAAAAAATGAAACTTGAAAAAAAAATGACATCTTGAGAGCACGATAAAAGTCACAAAAATAATGTTGACTTGAAACAAATTTTACTGTTTTTTTTTCTTCAAAATCATACAAAGTCAAAAAATTGTTTTTAATAAAAAGAAATATTAAACATTAACCTATATTCAAATGAGTGAATGGATTTAGGTGGCGTGCTATATTCAAACCAGTTACCAAGTTTAAACTTAACGCGCGCATTAGAAGTTAAATAGTCTTGCTCTCAAAGAAAAGAAAATTAAATTATTTCTTTAATTTGCTAAGCTTGATTAAATAACGTTAAACAAAATACTTGAACTTTCAGATGATTCCAATTTTGAAAACAGATGTGTTATTTTCTGTTTTCAATGAGTGGGTTTCAGTATTTTTGCTGTTATTTAGAGAGTGTTTTAAGTATTGTCTTATAGGGGAGAGTCGGGTAGCCCCGCCCACCTAAGGAGTATTGCTTATATTTCTGTATAATATTGAGTAATGATGAATATTTTAGTATGTTTCTATTATTTTATCATCTAATTAAATAATGCAAAAAGAATAAATCAAAAAAAAAAATAGTTTAACTTAAAAAATTAGAAATTTTAAAAAACATGTTTTTCAACTCTTTTGTCGGGTAGGCCCCGCCCAGCTACAAAAATTATGTTTTTTGACTGTTTTTTTAGGTGTAAATGAAAATGACCAATGTATTGACAATAGATAAACCTCATTTATAATTTTTATCACAAAATTATTTTATTTATTACATATTTCATATTTATATACTTTTAGTGAATTCTATCATTTAATAACAACAATATTTGTTGTTAAAAATGCATATAGCATTCAAATTTGAAGCAATAAAATAATAATCTTTGCAACCGTTACATTTATGGACGAAATAAAATTGGGCGGTGATACCCGACATTCATGTGAGCGGGGCTACCCGAAATCCAATTTTTTTGTAAATTTGTAATTACTCGAACAATTTTTCACATATAAACTTCTTTCTTTGTGCAAATTAAACTTAAGACTACATACTTTAATGCTGTATGTATAGAAAAAATTATTTTTTTAGTATTAAAATGAAGTTTAATCGAAACATTCAACCAATTTTTCCTAATTTCATGACTACTGTATTCAACATATTTTCAAAACTATTGTTTACCATGTTAACAGCTGCATAGATACTTGAAACTTTGAAAATAATCTTTTTTTAATATAACAAATAATGTCCGATGGCCCATTGACTTGAAAAAATATTCTATACATATGAAATTGACAGTGGGCGGGGGTACCCGCGGGGCGGGGCTACCCGACTCTCCCCTACTTGGTGTGAAATCACTCAAAAGAAAAAAAAATCTGACTATAATATATTTTTTAAAAAGTTTAAAATTTTGTTAGAAAAACGTTCTCTACACGAAAAATAACTGCAGAAATTTTCACAAGATTTTTTACAAAAAATTTTGTAGACATTCGTTCGAGAAAAGGTTGTCAGTATACACTCTTTACATTGGCTTAAGGAAGAAAATGCTTTTTATTTAGAAAAAAATACTTTATTTGCTTTCTTTTCATAACTGAACTATTTGTTTCATTTTTTTCCGAAAGTAAATAGAATTGCAGAGACAAATAAAACTAATTTTATTAATTAAATAAAATTAATAATAAACAATACTCAAACTGTGCAGAATTAAAGGTGAAAGAACCAATAAAAGAAATTGCAGAATGTCAAAAAGAGAATTGTTTTCCTGCCTGTTAGTAAGTATGTTTGAATTTCTCTAATCAAATCTTTTTTTTTATACCGTCTTTGATGAATCATAATTTGTAACATTGAATTAAATATTTTCCCCAGTATTGCTGAATGGTAACATTTTTAGATATTATCTAATGTTAGATAATAATATTTTCTACCTATTTAAAGCTTCTTTGTGTCATAAGAATTTTAAATTTAATTCTCATTTATTGGAAAAATGTAATTAAAACTATAAAATGAAGTGAACCTAAAAATTAAGCTTCTTTTTTCTTATAGCAACATTAACCTCCCAACGCCTAAAGTCCGATGCATTAAACAACATTTGGTATAAGTGTATCGCCTAAAAACAGTATTTTATAATTTTTTATGCTTTT
Organism: Parasteatoda tepidariorum; assembly: GCF_043381705.1. Lineage (NCBI taxonomy): Eukaryota > Metazoa > Arthropoda > Arachnida > Araneae > Theridiidae > Parasteatoda > Parasteatoda tepidariorum. The sequence continues at coordinate 52,024,968 of NC_092209.1, read as the reverse complement.
AAATCTTTTCAAAATGATTGCTTAGATAAAAAATATAATTCACTTTATCTCGTTATTCTAAATTTTTAATTAGAAATTTCAATTTTCTGTTCCAAATTGTGAAAGAATATACTATAAAATACCCTGCGATAGGAAAACATTTTATAAATTAAAATGTAATAGTTTTTTCGAAAAATTAACATTAGTTTCAAAAATGTTTGTTGTGTTGCTATTGACACCAGGAAAAGCGAAGCACACCAGACATTGAAATTTTGCAGAGTCAGGCGGGTGAGCCTTTCATTTGACAAGATAGCTCAATACGTTTTAGCCCAGGACGCCATTTTCCAATTCAGCGGCGTTTCAAGACCCGCCTTCCTGTTTGGTGGATTACCTCTAGACTGTTGGTGCTTTTCTTGAAAACGACTCGTTTGAAGTAGCCTTGATAAGGATTTCCTTAAAGCAACCTGCATACTTCTTCCTTCATTCCTGATTTGGACTTCACCGAGTAAGGTTGAGTTGTAACCAAACTTCTCATTTCAGACGCGGATGCAAGCAAATGTTCACCCCGAACATTAGCGATGCAGATCGAAAGCAGCCTATTCATCTGAGAAAGCGCAAAGCTCGAGAATTTCTCAACTGGTCATTTACAAAAGTTCTATGAAGCAAGACTAAAAGACATTAAAGAATCGAAAGAAGACCCTCTCTTTAGAAAAATGGATATTGAGAGGATTCAAGGTACTAATATCGAGGTACTTTCCAGCCGCAATGATACTCTCAATTCCGAGAATCCTGATTGCATGTCTGAGGATAACCCTGAACTTGATTCTGAACATGAACCTACTGAAACATCATCTACTGATTGGAAGAAATCTAAAGGTCAGCACTGAATCAATTGACATCATCATCAATTCGCAATCCTTCTTCCGAGCCAGAAAATTCACCGATAGTTGAGGCAAGTCCGACGCGTGAGGAGATTCCTACAAGTGAAGCCGCTACTGAGCAGATATCTCCCAGAAACTTTCTGAGTGTAATAAGTAATTTTCAACGGTTAAATGCTGACTTGAAGACTAAAGATCTGAGAAATATTTTGAGAAGATTTGACTGTACAAAATAGGTCCAATTGAGGAGAAGGGTCAGCAAATTTCATCCAACACCATCCTGCGTGAATCTTCCTAGTCATCTTGAAAAATCTCAACAACGTCGAGGAAAACAAAATCTCCTTAGTGAGGTACAGGGATTTATAATACATACATGTATACATATTTTTAAAAATAATATGCGTTCTTTAATATATTTTAAATTGATTTAATTTTGTAGACATTTTAGCGTGGTAATGTTTAATTTCCTGTAATTTTTATTAATTTTGATAATTCAAATTTTCTGTTATGTTGCATTTACTTATCCGCTACTTTTATTTAATCATATCTATAATTATTCATTGATTCGAGGCGTGTGATTTTGCGTTTGGTATATTGGCAGCAATATTATACATTAGACGTATTTTTCTTTTTAATGTCGTGTTCTTTTTATATTTTTGTGAGGCGCCTACCTGTTCGGACTTTTTATTTTTTCATTTATTTATTTATTTTATTTTTATCTATTTTTTTTCTCGGTTAGATCAATTTTGCGTTTTTTGATTGATGCTGGTTGAGCTGAAATTTCTTTTTTAGAAAACTTGGTTTTAAGTGTAATAAATTTGAAAAATCGTTAAGAGCTTTAATATTTTTTTTTTAAATTTTAAGAAACTTGTCGAATTTTTGTGTGTTTATCTTTTCTTTAGGATTTGGCACTTCGTCTCCGATGCTTTTTCTTCTACTAAAATAAAAGTATTCTTATCAAAATATTGGTCGGAAAGTACGGTTTCTTCATGGCCATGTTGGTTAGTTTCGTTTCTAATTTCCTCTTTGTTTCTAAAGCTCAAAAGAAAAGATGTTGTAAGGTGTTTTACAACTGGTGTTTAGTAAAGTTGTTTTTCCGAATCACAAGGATTTAGTTAATAAGACAATGTCAACTGATAGTTTCTAGAATTTGCATATTGCTACCTAGCCTGAAAAAATGTACGATATTTTTCATACCATCAAATCATATGGACATTAAATCACATGGAAAATTAATGCAGTAATTACCTATTACCCAAATTTACCCTTTTTGAAATAAATAATTTGATTATTCAATTCTACAATCGAGGAAACTTTCATGGAACATGAATAACTGAAATATATTTTACTAGGAAATTGAAATATAAATAAATAACTATGTTGTATTCTATTACAAGCAAATGCAAAATTCAGGAACTGAAAAATTTAAAGACTAATTTGATCTACAATTTTAATTATAGAAAATTATTATTTTAATTATAGTAAAAGCTTATTCAAAAAATTCTACTTATTTTTAATGTTTCTATTCTGCAATTAAATTAAATATATTCTTATAACGTTGCTCTGTTATTCCTTTCAAATTATGTGTTAAACTTTTTGAAAAAAAAACAAAGTATCCATTACTGCTAAAAAAATCATTAAGTTACCTTAGTATATTTATGTAAATTTAACAGTTTCAAAAGTACATTCCACAATGAAAATAAAATTTTACGATTTAAAAGTTGCGATTATTTATAATTTTCAATGTATTTACTCATAAAATTTATGGTTCAGACGTAAGAACGGACTCATTTTCTCTTTCATAACTTGTTTTAAAATTATTAGTTATTTGAGTTTTTTTTCAATAAAAAAAATATGCAAGCATTGAGTTGTAACTGTATGTAACAAAATGGAGAAGAGCTGACGATTTCTTTGTATTTATAAGTTTAGCTTTTTAAATGAGAGGCTAAACTAATAAATACAAGCTTTTTAATGTAGAAAATGGCTTTTATTGATTATGTTTTATTAATAAGTAAGTTATTGTTTAGAAGAATTTTCAGAACTTACTGTACGAACCAGTTATGCTATGTATCTTTCAAATCCCAGAATAAACTTTATTGATGTGCTCCATAAAATACTTAGTTTGATATTGTTATTTATAAAACCTTTATTGTTATTGTACCATCTAATACGAAAAAAATAATATTAATTAGAATGGTGAAAAAATATCGAATTACAACGTACGACATAAGCCAAATATCAAATCCCTTTTTTCTTCTTGAAAAGAAAGACAAAACAATATGTTTCTCTTCTAAGAAAGAAGAACTTCTACCATCTACCCTTCTTCGCAGTGACGAACCTAAAGGCCTGTTTACTCGGTCCAAGTTCCTGAATGCCACTGATTGGTTTGAAGAAAAACTTGCGCATGAATATGAACAACGCTTGAATGCGTTGTTCATATTCACTATTATTAAGGCTGCAGGTTTGTCGCGGCGGGAATTTCCGCGATGATTTCCGCGAAATTGTCATCTTTTTTCCTTAAATCTGCGAATTTCTCAATATGTCTTGACTTGCGCGAAAATTGGTTAAAATGTGATTTTTTTTAAATTTATTATTTTTATTAAACAGAATTTTTTATTTTCCTGAACCTTAAATTGAACATGTAAAATTGATTAGATATTTAGAGGAGTGAATCAATAGCAAAATGACATGAAAATAGTTCAGAGATAAGAGATAATCACAATCTTGTCAACTAAGGTGGTCTTTCTACACCTAAGGAGGGTAATTACCTTCCTGAAGTCAGTAAGAGTACAAAAGAAATTAGAATCACAAAAGAAGGAAAATGTTATAAATCAAATCTTAGACAGAAAAATTGTTATACATGCTATTGCACTGGGCAATGAAATTTCTACTGCCTTTCTACATATCCAGTTAATTTTTCCTAGGCGCCTTCTTGTGATTTCTTAAATATGGATCAGTTTCTAGATGAAGGGGGGGGACTAGTATCTAGTAGTTTGAATGTAGAATGTTTGAGTTTGCACAGCAATTACTTCTTACAAAGCGACGGTAAAGGAATTGCGCGTTGGTGAAGGAAAATTGATCGAGTTTTGGAAATCAAAGACCGAAAGCTCCAAAAGTGGCAATTCGAAGTTTGTCGGTGCCTAAAAAAAGCTTTGACGCAGAAAGATCGTTTTCTAAGTGTATAAAAATGTATTAAGTGATGAAAGACGAAGGATAAATGAGAATAATCTAACAATGTACACTACATTGTACCAAAATTCTGTTCATTTAAATAAAAATATTAATATTGCTTGAAATTCAAGGAAATACTTTTGTTGTCTATTTTTAAGCTTTTTTTTATTATTTGCGCAATTTCTGTCTTTTGCATAATTTATGTAATAAATTTTTTTATGTTTAGAATTTGTGTAATTTTCAAAATTTCCCGCGATTTTTCCGCGAATTTGGGGTCTTTTTTCCCGCGACAAACTTGCAGCCCTAACTATTATAAAATAATAATTACATGAGTTTAAAATTACTAAATAAATTCAAATAAAATCATAATAATACAAATAGACAGTAACAGATCAAAGCTAAAATATATGAAAACAGACAACAAAATGACATAATTTGATGCCTGCTTGCTGACGTCACAAAACATAAGACTCTGATTGGCTAAGGGAGGAAAAACTTGAATGAAATGTAGAACATCCAAGGACTTGGACCAAGTACTTGGATGATCGTTTACACTATCCAAGCTCAAAGCAAAACAAGTTTCCATCAATATCAATCAATCTTGGCCCAAGAACTTGGATCGTTTAAACGGGCCTTAAGAGTCACACTCGCTCTTAGAAAAACAGAAGAACTAGTTTTGAAACACCATTGGATTGGAAAATCGCGTCCAGGACTCCTGGGATAGGTGGCAGCACCTTTCATTCGGAAGACCACTTCCTCTATTCAGGCATGGATCTGAAGGGGAAGGAATTTTTCGCCAGATCCATGTATTCACGGTACCGCTCAGAGACCAACCACAGGACTTTCGATTCCACAGATTTTACAAACACGTATATCGCACGTACTCAGTGAATATTAGCCGTGTTGATTCTCTAAGCACTGGGCTACAATGGCCCGTGTAAAATAATACTATACTTTTGCAATTAGTTTTGGTAGTATTTACTCCTGATGAACGGTTTTATTATGCCCCTATACAATTGATATGTTATGGAATAACTTGAGCTGATATGAATAAAAGTTTCTTTATGTTTTGTTATTAGTGAAGAACATTTTGAAGTTACGAGAGAAATTATTGACAGAGATGTCTTTTACGTAAGTTTACTTATATTGTATCTGTATTCGTGTGAATATTTGTTCAACCTACTTGGCAAGAGAATTTTCTCATATTTTTAGAGTGATGTGAAAATGTATAAAAGTGATATATCATATGTCTATCACTTTTCATAACCACGCAATAAACGCCGACAGAATCCTTAATTATGCATAATTCAAAAAAGGAATTTCCGTGTCACTTTTAATCTCTTGTTCAATGATGAGGACACTATTTATTATTCCTTAAAGTTAACAATCTAGATATTACTCCTATTTTAATAACAAATAATGTTTGTCGTCTTATAGAATAATAAGTGTTTTATGAGTCCGTATATTTCTGAGTAATATAAAATCCCAGAAATAGTTTCAGACTCCAATGGACAAGTAATTTATAATATCTGTTATTTTGTGACGAGTTAATAATTTGATATATGTCCGATAATAGTGCGTTAAGGAATATGTTATAAATCAGGGCTTGAAAAAACTCATAAATTTTACCTTTCCCCGAGGATGGCTTGTCCAATAATGTACCCGTCCTCCTTTGAAACTAACCCGTCGCTTCTAAATAAATAAAAATATAATCTTCTCTTATTTATTACAAACATTTATATAAATTGCACAATGAATTAGTAGTTACTAGGATTAGAAATACTAGGATTGCATTATACAGTAATAAAAGGAATACTAATAATTACTAATAGGAACCTAGTATTTCTTTTACAAAATAATTTATTTCCTTTATGAAATAATTTATTTCTTTTATGAAATAATTTATTTCTTTTATGAAATAATTTAAATGACAAATGTCAAGTTATCTGGAATGTCAATTTATCCGAGGGTACTGCCTTTTTTAAATGAATCAAATATGACGTTTGCCAGTTCCACAATCAAGCTAATGATTTACAGAGGTTTCTGCACAAAAATCTGAAAGGGGTTTTCCATTTAGGTAGATGTTCATAATTGCGTTTAACGCTTCTTGTTTAAGACCAGTACGTAATGCTTTTTTTTTTTTGTAAGTTCATTGCTGAAAAGTCCCTTTCAACCGCTGCAGTACGGGAGACAGAGAAAACATCAATTCCACCATGCGCAGTATGTTGTTGTATTTCTAGATTAGAGGGTCATTTTAGAAGTAAGGCGCTAGACTCTTGTAAGATAACAAAAATTGAAAATGTATCACCAACATAAACCGGAAAATGGCCGTCCGCGCGGACGTCGGATTCGAGAAATTCGTTGCCCGCGGGGAATTTTTGACCCCCGAGGACGGGCGGACGGGTGGTTTTTCGAGCCCTGTTATAAATTAATAAATATGATGTAAGAAATAGGACAAAACTAGAAATTTTTATATAACTTAATAGTTACATTAGAACTGTACCATTTAGGAACTGTTCGGAAATTAATATTCTACAGACTCTAAAAAGTAGAACACTTTTATTACTTTTAATTTAATGATAAAATTTTTACGTGATAGGACTAAATTTTGAGAACCTATTATTAAATATGCTAATTTATTCTTTGATCTCATTTCAAACTGTAAATTCTAAAACAAAAAAAATAATGAATTGTTATTAAAAATTACTTTTTGTATGGAAATATGTAACAAAATTTAAAATTATGTGGAGGCATCTCATCATTTTTAATATTTTATTTCTTACCATATTATTACCTCAGAAAACATGAAATTTTAAATTTTCTTCGAAAATGCTGTTTTGCCAGAAATGTAAAACAAATATTTTTTCAAAAGAATCTTCTCTACCATTATAAGTTTTTATTGAGGAAAAAATAAAAATATTGAAAAAAAAAGAAACAAAGTCATCTAAAGAAAAAATTGAACCATTTATGTCTCTATTATATTTTAATACTTCTTAAACGAAGATGTATTATAATTCAATCAACTTAATTATTAGAATTTAGAGTATTTCAATGCTTAATTCATACCAAGTAATTTTTTCACCAGTTTGACCATAAGTTCAATTTGACGCAAGGATCATGTTTTTAATATATTTAGCTATAATATATATCATCTGAAATTGACCTTCTGAGGTAATGAAACTTTTATAGAATTTACATTTCAGAATGATTTGAACCTTTATAAAATATCTTCATTTTTATTTTATAAAGGTTCAAATCGTTCTTAGAAGAAATAGCTGATACCATATCATCCTATAAGTTCCACTAATTACAAATATTAAATGAGCAACTTTGACGTAGCATTTTATTTTAATAACATTTAATTAAATTCTGTAAGGATTATAGAATTAGGAGCTAAAATCACTCTTTGGAAATTTTAGGAATCATTAGAAAAAGCCACAAACTCTTATTATTACAGATGCTCAAAATATTTAATGGCGTATTATTAATAAGTTACTCTATAGTTTATATTTGATAAACTTGTAATATGCAGACGATTCGTAAATACTGTTGTTTTAAATAAACATGCTTCATGTAAATTAAGGACAGCCCAGAAAACTCAAGAAAAACCAAATTAGCTTATAAAAACTTCGAGAATAATTCTGAGAAAGAAAAATTTGGCCTATTTTCTCACTGTTCTTGTAAAAAAAGATTTACTTGAAACCATTCTTACAAAATAATTAGTTTTCCAGATTAATTGTGACATTTGTGACATCCAGATTAATTGTGAATTGATACTTTGATAAATCAGTTTTAAGTTGAAAAAAGCTTTTGTTGAAACCTTACAAAAATGTACAGGTATAGGACAAAATAATAGGAACACCTGTGAAAAAATGAGAATATTTTAATAATAAGGATTTGGGCCACCTTTGCCCTGAATGACAGCTTGCATTCGACGTGGGATTGACAAATAAAGGTCTTAAACAGAGTTCATTGGAATTTGCAGAAATTCCTCTCACAGGGCTGTCTCGAGTTCAGAGAGTATGCGGGGAGGAGGAAACCGAGTACGGACTTTTTTCTCCAAAAAATCCCACGAATGCTCAATGATATTGAGATCAGGGGACTGAGGACACCACGTTAGATGGTCCACTTCATCATTATGCTCATTTAACCATGTTTGAACACAGTGAGACGTGTGAACAGGGGCGTTGTCATCTTGGAACACAGAACGTTCTCCCGGAAAGAGAGTATGAAGCATAGGGTGAAGATGATCAGCAAGAATGCCTCGGTAAAGGTCCCCTTTGACCACCCCCATCAAGACAACGAGAGGCTCCAATCCACGGGCAGATATAGCCCCCCACACCATCACAGAGCCACCTCCATGTTTCACGGTTGAAGCCAGGCAGTCAACATGAAATGCTTCTACCGGCGTTCGCCACACGAACACACGTCTGGTGGTCTGGAATAGTGTAAAAGAGGATTAATCAGACCAGATGACTTGTTCCCATTGCAGTTGTGTCCATTTTAGGTGGTCTTGGTACCACTGTAGTCTCTTCAAAGCATTCCGCGCTGAAACTAACGGTTTTGGAATAGCTACTCTGCCATGAATGTTAGCAACATGCAACTCCCGTTGAATAGTTTTCATGGACTGAAGATGGGTATTCATCTCGGATGTTATCACCGTCAGTGTAGTCTTGCGTTTTCGAGCGACTATCCTCTTCAACACCCGTCTGTCACGGTCTGACAACTTCGACTTCCTGCCGCTGTTGTGCCTCGCCGAAGACACCTTACCCAACTTTGTGTATGCCGACAGAGTGTTGATACAGTGATCCTTGAAACACCTACAAGGTTGGCTGTTCTGGACAGGGACGCTCCAGCCAGGCGAGCTCCGATTATCATGCCTCTTTTAAGGTCAGAGAGGTCGGACATAATCTCGTTTTGCTGGAAACAGATTTTTCTCATGCAAATCTCACACTGCCAAATGCTGGACAGATACATTGCCTTTCATCACCACTAGGTAGCGCATTCTTGCGACCCGTGCCCGCCGCTTATTGGACGGTCGAGAATGACTCCATTCTTTCACAGGTGTTCCTATTATTTTGTCCTATACCTCTATGTACAGTAAACTCCCCTTTATCCACGGGCGGATAATTCGCGCTATAATAATAAATTCATATTGATGAAATTATTTCAAGAGTTTTGGAAACAACAAACTAGCAAACATCAATGTTCGCAGCTCAGGTATTTACAATTAAACAAATAATGTGTCTACACTAAAACATTGCAGCTTCAAGTGCAATATCTAAGTAAAAACGAGCATGGAAAAGGTGAAAAATGGTGAGGCATTCATAAAGACAACGTGGGTCATGATCATATATGGCAGTACTTTTACTTTCGTTACTTGTACCGCCGGTACAAGTAAAAAGTACGTACTTTTACTTGTACTTCGTTACTTTTTAAATTTAGTACTTTTACTTGTACTTTCGTTACTTTTTTAGGGAAAAAGTACAAGTATTTGTAACGGAAATATCGAATGAAATCGTTACTTTTTTCTAAAACTCGGTAAGCTTTCTAAAAAAACAAAAAATTAAATTTAAAAAAAATGCTTATGTTTTTTTAATTTATAAAATTAATGTGCAATATATATGCATTCACAGCTAACTTCGTGTTTAAATACCTTCTGTTTCAACTTATACTGCACATTCAATTATTTTTTACTAGCTCAAAGATCACAAAGCTATCTGAAACCCCGTGTTTGCTTTGTTTATGTTTGTGCTTTTAAAACGCGTTTCTATAGAGTAAAACAATTTTAAATCAATGGTAATTTAAATAAATAAAAATAATAAACTAAAAATTAAAATCAATAGATAAAATTTCTTTTTCGTGCAAATCCATAAAAAGTTTGATATTAAAATTATATTTGATTTTAAAATTATATTATACGATTATATTATAAAATTATATTATAATATTCTTCCGAATTTAAAAATAAATTAATGTCCATAACTTTCAAAATTAAAAATAATTAAATAAATAACAACAATTTTGCAAAAACATTAAAGAACATAAGAATATTATTCAATAAAATTTTAGGTTACTTTGAATTTTCGATTTCCTAGAAATGTACTTTTAAATCGTTACTTTTTTTGTTTAGTACTTGTACTTTTACTTGTACTTTTTACTCGTTACTTTTTAAAATAAGAACTTTTTACTTTTTACTCGTTACTTTTTTAAAAAATACTTGTACTTTTACTCGTTACTTTTTAAAAGTAACGTTGCCATGTATGGTCATGATATACAGCTGTCAAACTACAGATGCAAAATAAAATTTAAATTTCTATGAATAGATTCGGCCATCATCCACGCAAATTTCTTCTCTTTGATCGTATTGTTACTATTCCAAGCAATGTTAGTGGTAGCAAGATAAAGAAATTTAGTTTTTTCCCTCTTGCCTTCGTATGAAGAGGAGGGATCAACATGTAACACATTCCTGGAACTCTTATCAGTTATAAAATTGATTACTAACAAATGAGGGTGGTCCTCCCACAACACCTATGCTCCTATGGATGGTGTTTTCAATAGAAATGTAAACAATAACAATCTCAAATTCGGCACCTACTGTAGTTCCGGTTAAAAAGTTTGCAGCTGATTACTACATGTCATTCTGATAGGCGATGTTTTCAAACGGATAATTTTGTTTTCAATAAAAGAAATAAATTAGATAATTTCTGAGCTCAAATCTGCCGTATTTCATAAGATATTAATGTTATTATGTAATTCTGGGGAGTTTGAAGTGAAAATTTGTTTTAGTTTTTTAGATATATATTGTTAAAAAAGGTGACATGGTTGCTAGATTTTGAATAACTCGCTTTTTTGGCAGTCTTGATATGGCCTCTTTCCATAAGTTTATTACTGTTTGTTCTTGTTGCAAGCTGTGCACCATCTTACGTTAGTGTTAACACTTTTAGCATTGTAAACAAAAGTAATAAGTAATCAAATACATTGTTTGCAAGAACCTCAAAACATAATGATGCCAAATGGCTTTAAAATACAGCGGAAACAGTAACCCGGAAATTTAGGCGGTGCCGAGCTTGCAGCGTTCCCTAGTGTAGAAAACACCATCCATGAGAAAGAAGAGAGAAGCTGTGCTTTGAATAATTAATGGGTCCTATGCATGATTTCAGAATTGTTGCCAGAGGTTTATTTTTAGTTACAGATAAGAGTTTCTAAAAATCGTTTGTGCACAGGAGCAGGAAATAATTCACAAGTTTGAAACATAACTATGTTACTATGAAACATAACTATGTTCTGTGCGTTCTTTTTTCAATAGTGTATGAACTCCCGAATCAAAAGTTTGCTTGTGCCTCTTTCATTTGTGCCTCCTGCCTTTCCAAATTCAAGAAACAAAAAAAAAGTTGATAAGCCTTTTCGTACAAAAATAAAAAAAAACGTGAAAAAGAACTGCCAAATAGTTGATAATAATAGATGTTGAAACTTATCATTCATATTAAAAAAAATTTGATTACGTTGTAATGGAATTGATTTGAATTTTAAGCTTTTTGCGGATTATCTACGCTTTGTGGACGCGAATAATCACGTCTGTACTTGTAATGTTGGAATAATTTTTTTAAGGTTCAAATATTGCTCTCATGGAGATTTTAAATTACTTTCAAGAACTAAACGTAATTTTTTCCAAACTTGTTAATGTTTAAGTTTTTCGTAGGAAATGCTTCGAAATATTAAGTATATTTTTTGACTTGTTGGTGTGATTTGTGAATGGGTTAATATCTGTTGAGATATAATTTCCTATTGTATTTTAGCAAGAAAGTTTGTTTTCCAACCCGTTCGTTTTTTTATTTTTTTTTTTTATCTTGCGCTCCGTACATGTTTATATGTCTCTAATTTAAAATGCTTCAAAACTTAAGAAATATTCTTGGATAGTGAATTTGAACTTTGCGAGTCATGACAATTGCAATAGGAACTTATACAATATTAGCAATAAAAAGTTATGCAATAGAAACTAATTAATAAAAATTACTTAAGAGTAGAATTGTCATATTGAAATTGATCAGTTGCATGAATTAATTCGAACAGAAATATGGTTCCAATTAAGACCTTAATAAAATTGTAGAAAATTAACTCGGTATTATACTTCAAGGCGTTATTGTTATATTTCAATTTATGACTAATTTTTATGAAAGATTAAATATTAGACGTGGAATCATGTAAATAAGTACGAAACTGAATAAATTTTGTCGTCTCTCATGGAAATTTAAACAAATCTTTTGTTACACAAAAAATTTTTTTTAATCAAACGAATTACCTATTTTTTTTCTACGCTATTATATTACAAACAATTGTTTTTTTTCCCATTTTAATATTACTTAATGTATAGAATTATCTTTTAGACAGATATACACTGAATATTAAGATCTTACGTTCTATTGGAATATATGGTAAATGAATGTATATAGAATTTACTATTCCTAAGAAATTTTAAAAATATTTTGACAAAACAAAATAGTTAAAAAAAAATTTTTCGACAAAAATGAAGCTTTGCACTTTTTAAAGGTGTTAATACCTCTTTAAGTTGATTTAATTTTTAAACATCCATTCCAAATCAAAGTAAGCTTATATTACAGTAACAGCATACGCAGTTCTCATAGTTCTCAGTAATTTTAACATACTTAAAAGCATGGTATAAAAATCATACATTTGGTTAAATTTGATTTTCAATTTTGTAAGTTTTATTTAATGTTGGGTAAAAAAATTATAATTTTGAAAACAAACATTTCCTGCAGACATTTATTATACTACTTATAGTTAGAACTTTCATTCTAAGAATAATGTAAGATAACAGGCAGCAGCCTGTCCATCCAAAAAACTGTAAAGTTCAAGGGGAAAAAATTAATTTTACGATTTTGAAACTAATTACAGTTAATATGGTTTTAAAAAAATGTGTTATGGTGAAAAAATGATTTTAACCATTTACAACTAGCATGATTTAAAAACCATGAAAAAGAAATTTTAATGGACATTGAGGAAAGTTTAGAGCTTTCTAGTGCTGCCATCTATGCTCGAATTAGATTATTGTTTTCAAATTAGAGAGAGAGAGCAGAAAATTGGAAACTCTTCATGTGTTAAAGGGAGTGGCGGAAATATCGTGATGTCAACGCTGGAACTTGAAACCCTGTTCGGTTGTTCATAAAATTGACATATTTAACCTTTTCGGCTATAATATCTACCCATCTACAAGAAAATAAATGACTTGATCAGGTGTGCCTAGTTAATACTATAAAATACGGTTAAATATAAATATTTAACCGTAATATAAATATTTAACCGTATGTCTAGTATTTTGGGTATATGTGGTGGATATGAGGAATCTGCTATTTTAATTTAGGTGCATGAGATGGGCATGAGAAATTTAGTATTTTATTTTGGGTTTATGAGGTGGGTATGAGAAGTCTAGTATTTTTAAAATGTGTAATTTAATTAAAGAGTGTACTTTTAAATGAAGATTTTCTATTTTTCTAGCATGGATGCCCACGTAAACCAGCTCCTGAGTAAGTATTTTATTGAACTATTTAAAATTATAACTCTGAGAGTTTAATAATTTGTTACTCAGCAGTAAAAGATAGCAATAACAGAATAATTTTGTATGATATTGCAATTTTTTTATTCGCATTTACGAGAACTGCACGGTGTTAGAAATTTTATTTCAGAAAGCGTTGAAGCACATCATCGTACAAATTTGCTCAATTTGTTTTGTTGGTCCACACTTGGAAACCCTGATAATTGAATTAAAACGCATGCCTAGGCTAAATATAAATCCTTACTCAGAAACCTTGCAATTAAATCTAAAATAAACATATACTTAGACTCATTTTAATTTCGTATTCAGAATTCTTGCTGGTCGAGGTTACAGTAAACACATAGACTAATTTTGAATTCATATTTTAAAACCTTGCAGATTAAGGTTAGAATATACACTTGATTAGACCAATCTTAAATCCATATTCAGCAACCGTGCTAAATCTGAAAAAGAGCAATCATGCTTAAAATGTGGCAATCTCGAACATGACTTCAACATGGTTGGAGAATTGACTAATCAGAACAGACTATTATTATTACTTAATTATATAAATATAACCATCAGAACAGATTCTTGTAAGCTTGAAAACACTATTTTAAATATATAAAACTAATTTTTTTAGATAGATTTCATTCAAAAAATAACTTTAGACCACATATTCAACTGCCTCAGAAGATATTAATATGAGAACAACGCTTTCTGACACGTGATAAGCTATAAAATATACCATAAAACACAGTATAAAAACTTTAAAAAAAATTGAAATTATTTAAAGATATTAAACTATTTAAGTTTAAATATTTTAAGAGAAAAATATAAATCGAATTGTTTTTCAGCATTGACTTGGCTCAGTATCATATTTTGACAGGGCAGAATAGCGTACTATTTAAATCGTACATAACTTATGAAAATACGTCGGTTGATATCTAAGTATTCAAAAAGATAAAATGAAAAATGTATTGATATTTGCATTTCCATAAAAAAATCGATACTTTTTTAAGTTAAATCGCATCGTATATTTGTATCGTATTATTGCACTAATATAAAATTAATGCATCGGTAGCTGTTAAAATTTGTTTAAAATAGTAAGATTTCCTTTCCCGCCGTGTTGTACGTTGCCGAATAGTTAGCGATAAACAAAATACAATCCCCCCCCATAGAGAGCGAGGTCTAATACTGGCTTATTAAGTATATAATATAACTAAATAATCCATAGAAACTGAAGCGGTAACATATTAACCAGTTTGGATATTATATTTATTGAACGCTGTAACTCTTCTTCTTGATATTGTTTCTGTTTTCATGGGCTTTGGACAAATTCTGGTACTTATCACCATGTTTGTTACCTTTTTTTCAATGTTCTTTTTTTATGCCTCGTCTATTATGTTTGAACACTCAAACTCCTATTTTCTGAGTTACTACTATTGTTAATTTTAGGATTTCACAAAATTCTTTGAGGCCTTCTGGTGTTGCCATAAATCGCCACTAAGCCTACCTTTTTGAATCCCCCTTTTTTACTGAGAGGTCAGACGGGGGCGGGAAGGGGTTAAGCTTTAATTATATTTATTCGCTTCAAAAATATACAAATGTGAAATAACATTAGGCATGTTTCAAGTGCTTTGAAATTGAATGGAAATAATTATTTGAAATTTAAAAAAGAAAAAAAAAGGCAAAGGTGAGAAACAAAACTCGCAAAACTACAGAAGCCGAGAGGGGAAAAGATGACAAACTGAACAAGAAAAACTACTGCTGCTGAAAGACAATTTAGGGTAAAATGCATTTCCACGCACATTTGAAAAGGTAGGACTGAAGTAACGTCGTTAACAAGATAATCAGGGCATTAATCGTATTAACTAACGACATTAGTTCCAACTTAAATAGGCAACTTTACATTATTATTTCAAATAACGTTTATTTATTTTTTTATTTTTTTATTTTACTTTTTATGTTTACGTCTGGCAAGTTTTGAAAAAGGGTGCCTATTTTTAAAGTGCTTGAAACCTGCCAACTATTATTTCATATTGGTTTAAGCACTTTTATCCCTCTTTCAAAAAAAGAAAAAAAATACGCATATTGAGTTTTCTACTGAAGCATGGTTCCAATTAANTTTCAATACTGGGCATGCATTTTCTATATATATATATATATATATATATATAATATGTAAATGATAGGTTATTTGGTTATAAATTTAGGGATTGTTGTAAAAGTTTTAATAAAATAGCATCAATTATAAATTTTTTAATACATTTTACAAATAAATACCACTTTGTCTATAAAATATATCATTGTTAAATAAGTATATTTTCTTATTGTGTCGAACATATTTCTATAGCATGTGGAATGTTTAAATTACACTATATTTCTTTTTAAGTAAAATTCGTAAAAGAAACTAATTTTAGTCATAAAATCTATTATTAAGAATTTTATATGTTAAAATTACTTTTGTTTCAGACAAGATATTAAGATGCTTATAGCCAAGGACAGAATGGAAACAATAACATATGCAAAAATTCCTAAATTTCAGGTGAAATTTAGTTTTATTTTTTGTAACATTTTAGAGCTTCTAATTATATTTATACATTTTTCTCACTATATTAAAAAAGTATAAACTCCACTGCAGCTGTTTTGGGTATTTAACTTCACGTTACATATTGTGTAGCTGCACAAAATCTATTAGACTTACAACTTAAAATTACCAATAAAAAATAAATGTACGGGGACATGAATGAAAAAAATGTACAGGACGTACATTGGAATGAAAAAAAAATATTTGATATCCAGATCAAATATTATAGAAAAAATTTGTAAAAAAAAAAAGCGTTACGGGCAGTAGGAATGCAACTACAGAATATAAATTTTACATGCCGAAAAGACCATTGATTTTAATGAATTTGCTTTTTTTAATAGCCAATTTGCTTGAACGATATTGCATTTCTAAATGCTTTTTTGTAAGCTTTTTTTCTTAATTTTTTTTGTTTACATTTTGCCTTTCTGCTGGAAATTTGCAATACTTAGAAACTTGAAATTACGGAAGTACGTAAAAATGTTCAAATATCACGTGCAATGCGTTATAAATAATGTTTAAATGTACAACAGGAAAAAAAAGTTAAGATTGGATTATATGTTCGAGAATTATTAACTAATAAAAACTGTATTAAAATAATCATGTTGGCTGAGCTACAGCTCACTGAAAAGCAGTTATATACACCGAAGAGCCATTACATTATGACCACCCTACTAATAACATGTAGGACCACCTTTAGCCCTCAAAACTGCTAGCACCCGCTGTGGCATTATTCCACAAGGTGCTAATAGGTAGTCTGAGGTATCTGGTACCAAGCGTTCACCAACTGGTCCTGCAATTCCCTCATATTGAGTAGCTTGGCAGCAGGAATCTGGTTTTTCAAGTAGGACCACAAATGGATTAATGGATTCACACACTATTGGATTAAGGTCAGGTGAATTTGGGGGTCAAGACATGACTTGAAAGTCACTGGAATGCTCCTCGAACCAATCCATGATGATTCGACCCTTATGACATGGTGCATTATCCTGTTGGTAAACACCATTCCCCGCAAGAAAAACTGTTGCCATGAATGGGTGAACTTGGTCTGCAACTATGTTTAAGTAGCTTACAGACGTCAGGGATTGTTCTATGAGGAATATGGGTGAATGTGTTCCATGAAAACATTATTTCCGCGCGCACACACACACGCTCGCACGCACGCACGTTTTAATTAAAATTTATATTCGTGTTTCCAGTTAATATATGCATTGATATCTCAAGCCTAATTATATTTTTACGGGTCAATTGAATTTCTTAGTTAAGTAAATAATTGTTCTCATTTATAAAATAAACTATTGAATTCATAATTTATAACATAAAAATGAATAGATACAGAAAAAAAGCAAGAGATTGGAATTAAGATTTAAATTATAGAATTGGATCTATGGAACATAATCTTAAATCTTTTCGTTTGTCACACATTTTTTATAAGTTTCTAGTATAATTTTCTTATTTCTAAATTCCTCGTACTCCTTGTACATTTTTCAGCTTAGTAATTTCATAAAAAGCAAACACTAAAATATGTGATCTAAGTGCTTACAATTTTTTAATGAATGAGAGAAAGTAATATTCTGTTTTAAAATTTACCATCGTGTTTCTATTTAATTTATGTCTCGATGTGACATTGTAACCCAATTATATTTTTTACTGATCGATTAAATTGCTTAGTTAATTAAACAACTGTACTTATTTATAAAGTCAATTCTTGAATTTATAATTTATAACATAAAACTGCATATACCCAAGGAAAAGCCTGAGATATGAGTTGAGGTTTAAATTATAAATTTGGGTTTGAGGAGCATTCATTTCGTTTATGAAGCTCTTGTCAATCAGTTTTTTTAGTAAAAAAATCAGTAAATTGTAATTTGTAACCATTATAATCAGTAAGAAAATATGATACGTAAGCGTATAGTTATCAGATTTTATTCGGCATAAATTTCTAAACTGAGTTAGATATTTTTCTCTATTAGTTATAATAAATACTGAATTCTCAAATAATAATGATAAATACTGTCTATTATATATTTTAGAATGTAGAGGCTTTCAGCAATATAGGTGGCTATGTTGGAATTTGGCTTGGAATCTCATTGGTTGCTGTATTTGATTTCTTAGAGACAGTTATTCTCATCATTAGCTATCCTTTCAAGCGTTATAAGAAGGCAAGAGTAAGAAACGGAAAGTTAGAAAAGATAAAAAAGCTTTCAAGAGATTTGTAAATACTTTTTCTTTCAGCAGCAATTTCTGTACATCCAACATTGTTGGAAGTATTGTAAATTTCTATTTAAATATAATGTATGTATACTTTAAAGATGTTGTATGTTGATTTACGCTTTTGATGTTTTTTTATAAATAAATGAAGAGCCCATTTGTAAAATAATAAACACTTTTTATACATTATTACTGTCCAATAATCATCATCAAATATGTCAATGTACTACTTTATCTCTACATTATATTTGGCACTTGCTGCATTACGTTTCATTTAAGTTTTGCTCAAAATGCATTGCGCAAAATACACAGTTGCAGCAAACTAAAGCTGAAATTTTAAGCACAAATAGAATTCTTTAAGAACCTTGATAAAGACTTTGGAACATGACCATTTCTCTATAGGACATTTAATTTACAGTTTCAAATATTTATAAGTAGTTGATGAAAAAAAAGTTCTTTTAATTCTAATTCATTAAAATATCGTCTACAGAGTTGTACAAAAGTTACAGATTTATTAAAAATTGTTCTTAAATAAAAATATCTATGGTAAAGGAATTTTATAAAAAACTTTTCAAAGTTTTATTTAAACTTCTTTTACAAACTTAATTGTTTTGTTTATTTTCTAAATTTTTTATTAAGTTATTTAATCTTACGTGGTTGCTGAACACTTTTTTAGTCTTCTTTTACATCTTTAAGTCTAGACGATAAGATTATAAATAAAGTTTAAGTTTAGTATTTTTTTATTTATGTTATTTAATCATTTTTATAAACATAAGTATACACTAAGTGGCCAAATTATTATGACCGTCCCTTCAGTCGTCTGCTTCCATACCCTGTACTGCGCAATGTGCGTCGAACAGTACGTTCAGAGACGTTCACAGTTGCTCCTTGATTAAGATCACTTGCAATTTGTCGCACTGTTGCTCTCCTGTTGCGCTGCACATCCCTGGCCAGCCTTCTCTCTGATCGAGCATTCAGTACCCTGTGACGACCACAAGTCTGACATTGAGATCCGGTTTTTTGCTTTATTGTCCATTCTTTGTACACATTAACAGCTGCTACTCTAGAACACTTCCCAAGTGCAGCCGTTTTGCTGATGCTCGTTCCGACGCATCTCGCACCCACAATCATTCCACGTTGAAATTCAGTTAAATCACTTTTCTTTCCCATATCTGAGCAAGCAACACAGTATAACTGATGACTCACTTGTCCAGCATTCCCGTGTTATAGTTATCTTGCCCTCTAGCGGCAACGCTGTGACGCAATAACTCATTTGTATAAAACTCTGAGATGGTAATAATAATTTGGACACTCAGTGTATATGTTTGATGATGCTATCAAACAGTTATGTTATTTTTCATATCAAGTGCAATAAAAACATCGTGCTATTTATTAAATAACAGTAAATAGATTTATGTATTATTTTCGATCTTGAGCTGTATGCATTTGTTTCGACTTTACCTCCATTGAAACTAATTTGTTTACATTTCCCATTCTTTAAAAATGCATGTACATACATTGATGCAGACTGATTCATTATATAAAAACGAGCCGGGAGCCATAATGAACTATTCTTTTTTTTTTTATTTCTTTCTGAAATGATTATCAACTTGAATTCTAAATATAGTTCCAATTACCCAATTTATACGGACAATATAATTATACTTATTTATAAAAATAAATTTAATTCTTTTATTTTGGATTTTACTGTCTTCACTCTAAAACAAAGGTTTTGAAAAATAAAATTTCTTAATATTGTGTGTTTTATGTATTTTGAATAAAGTGTTGTACTGAGTGCAAAAATTAAGTTTCAGTAGATTTTTATGCAGCAAATGGGGCACAAAATTAGCATAGTGGTGAATTTTTGTCGCACGAAATAATTTTTAAACGTTTTTTTTTCTTCTTTTTTTTATCATTTAGAATAAATCTTAACTTACATGTAATACTTGACAGATTTTGTGAATTGTTGAAAGGTTTTGTATTCATGTTTTGCAACTATCCGTTGCAATCTAAAAGACCTATCCAAAGAGCTCCTTAAAATGTGCCACTAAGACAATCCATTATAAAGTAATAAAATCATAAGCCTCCATTACTCGAGGATAGTCGTAGTAGGTACTTTCATTCCTAATTCAAAAAATAAATATTCTATTTTCACACTCATGTACAGCAAAAGAAAAAATTTTTGGGGAAAAAAATCGTGTTATCGTTATAGTTGCGTTATAGTTTATTAACTACGATATGTTAAAAAAACATACACATATTGTAGTTAATAAATTTTCAAGCGAGCACTTTACGTCATTATCTAATGTATTTTTACATATTAATCATTCGCGAATCATAGATATGTTTATAACAAATCGTAAATACATATTACAAATAATATTTAGATTAATAATGTATTTAATTATATTCGCTTTAATTTCAAAATTTTTTGCTTTTATTTATAAATAGTTATATTGATTCATTCAGTGAGCAATCTGGGAATACGGCAGATGAATTGTTACGAAAAGGGAATTAAATATTCATTTTCGTCTCTATATAATCATTTCAATTTTACTAACAAAACAAACCCAAACGATTATTGAAAGTAATTGTTCTAAATGATTTTTAAAAAATGAACTGCTTTTCCATCAAACGCACGCTATTATGGTCTTTAATCTTCAGGTTTTGGAGTACTTTATTTTTGATCAAAGGAAATCTGTGGTGGTGAGTACTTGAAATAACTGTTCATTAAAAACGCAATATAAATGCATTAATTTCATGACTTTTTATCTAATTTTAGCTGTTTAAAATGGATCTTAGTAAGACAGACAGCTTGAATATAAAAGGACAATTTTATTGAAATTTTTTTTTAAATAAAAATATCTTTGTTAAAGGAATTTTGTAAAAAGCTTTGAAAAGTTTTGTTTAAAGTTTAAAAGCTTTACAAACTTAATTATTATGCTTACTTTCTACATTTTTTTATTAACTTGATTAATTTTAAGTGGTTTTAGGACACTTTTTAGACTTCTGTTACAAGTTTAACTCTTTAGAAAAATTTTTATCCTTAAATATAGTGTATTTTTATATTCTGATTTCCTAACTTAATTATAACTATTTCTTGTTGTTAAACACATAACAGCCATAAGTTTTATATCATGAATTTAAATTCCTAACATTTGAACAAAAGTTTTTGAATGTTCAAGTTTTGTTTCTTTACTTTTCATTTGACTAACTGGCACAATCATCATTATTTTAATATAAAAAAACGAAGTAATAAGACTATACATAAAATTTTAGTTTAGTACATTTTACGTAATTTAAGTATTTTTTTCAATGTAAGCTTTCTGATGCTGTCAAACTGCTATGTTATTTGGCATATCAAGTACAATGAAAAATAGCGTGCAATTTGTTTAGTGCATAGATTTAGGTATGTATTTAGATCTTAAGTTGTGATGTACATTTGTTTTTCTTTACCTCCATCGTTTTTTATTAGTTTATTTACATTTCACACGCTTTAAAAATGTATACGTATACATTGATGCAGAGGGATTCATTTCATAGAAACAAGCCACGAGTGGGTTTACAAAGCCATAACGAGCTATGTTATTATCACTTCTTTCATTTTTTATTTCTCCCTGAAATTATTATGAAATTAAATTCATAACAAAATTAAAGTAAATAATGAAAAATTATAAGTGATGTTACTAACTGTCAACAGAAGAAGAACTTTTTCATCTAGCCTGGGACGCAATGCCATACAATCTAGAGTGATCGTAATCTTTGTTTTTATTCAGTAAAACTGGAAACTGCAGATAAATATTCAAGGAGCAATTTATTATTTATTTAGATTGTTTAAAATGCCCTACTTACCGCCTTTGACAGACAGTTTTTAAAACCAGCAAAATCATTTTATATTTCCATGAGTGAAAATGCATTCCTTTTCGAAAGCCTTATACTTCTTTTTCTTATCAAGTTATCAATATGTATTGGAACTTTGAGTTAATTTATAATTAATACTTTTAATAAAATAAAAACACTAACTTTGACTGTTGAATAATATTACGCTATTTAGTTGGTATGCAAATCAAGATGCAGTCAAGATAATCAATTTTATAAATTAACTTTGTTTCAAAGCACTGTTTTATTCTTTTGCTAGTTATGTCGGAGATAAATTTAAAAATTTTAATCGAAGATAAATTGACAAACGCGTAATTTGAAATTACTCCCTCAAAACCACAAATCGCATCATTTTATTTCTTTGAAGTTCTGAAGAAAAATTCCAAAACGTTCGAAAAGTTATGAAGCGCTATTTCTTTTAATCTAATAAGGCGACACCTCTATTTTCTTCCTTCTTTGAAAGGTATTGTGCTGACTAATAATACTTTATCATCAACAGTTTATTAAGTTAATAAGACAACACAAATTAAAAAAATAACACATAAAAAATAACAAGAATTAAAAATTTAATTTAAGATCCAAGATCACGATGGTTGGCCCTATGTCCCAATATGTGTAAAGATGGAGTTAGCCCATCATTCAAATAAGGACTTCACACAAAACATAAGCAAAATATTCTTTTAGAATTTTAGTTAACTATGGCGAAGAAAATTGATAGAGTGAAGCAAATTTTAAAACTACTGGTGGTTGGAACATGCCTTGGGGGATTTTTACTTCAGACTTTGGAATTCTTATAGTATCTCTATTGGACATATCCAACTGTGGTTGATATCCAGGTGTCAATGCCATCCGAAATAGAGATGCCAGGAATTACATTTTGTAATCCAAACGGGTAAGTGTCTTGCAGCTTATAAATATTTAAGAATTATATAAATAAGGTAAAAATTTATGAAAGGAATCAAATGATTTGAGGCAAAAAAAGATAAACCGCATTTTCAGAAAAGAATTTTGGTGAAATACCATATGATTTCCATAAACGACATTAGAAGCTCCTTTATTGAGGTTTCATCAAATGAAAATTTCGAAAACTAATAAAGAATGTATCTAGAAACCATACTAAGTAAAAGATAGATACAAACTGGAACCGTTGATATAAATGTGGCTTAGCACAATGAAACTACTAGTCTTCAATCGAAAATATATTACAGCAGTTATAACATTAGTTCGTGGAGAGTTTAATGTTGACACACTAACATCTTGGTTTTCAATAATGCCTCTACATACATTTCAAAGTTTATAACCAGTTTATTTAGTTTGTGACTGTTTTTTTTTTTTTTTTTTAGTTTTAGCATTTCTTATACGTTCCTTAATCTGATTGTCTTCTTCATCTTTTGCCTTCAGTTTTGATCTGTTGATTTAAAATTTATCAAATTTTCCTATTCAAATCCTTTAATCGCGTCCAAACCACGTTTACTAAGGTAATGACAATTGATGGAAAACACTCTTTCCGGATACCTTCAACATTGAAATAGGTAATTCTCTTAAGGATTGAAATTTTGGCACCTTACCCTTGGGGCATCTAGGTAAAGTTATTAAAAATCCTATTTTGAAACTATTTCTGAATATACATATTAAAGTTTATCATTAAGAAATTCTTTTCATAGAGGAAAATTAACGTGCTTTAGAATTTTAATTTCCAACAAAAAGTTTCGAATTATTTTTTTTTGTTGACAATTTCTTGTCGTTACACTGTTAGAAATTTCTTAGAAAAATGGTCAACTTTAACTTTATGTAATTGCTACCTAATCATATTCAATCAAGACTTAAATAGCGATAAAAATTCGGTATTCGCACTATTAACGGCGTGAAAAATTGTTAATTGACTGTTTTCACCAGATACGGTTTAAGAACCAGAATTTTATCCGTGCCAACTGTGCTCGTAGAACTGTGCTCGAGAATCAAGTGCACGCTCTTCGAAAGCTGGAAACCGATGTGATATGGATTACAAAATCGTATTTTATTTTCCCCCATCATATGCCTAGTTCAACAGCGGATGCCTAATAATCTTATAGTAATAACTGTGAGGTGAACACTTGATGAAACCACTCAGTTACTTCCAACTGGGAATATACTTTAGCCGAAAGAGCTTGTTTGTCAAACTCATGACCAGCCGAATGTTCGTCCAAATCCCAGTGTTGACGCAACAACAATTCATCCACTCCTTCAATACATGAGGAACTTCCATCATCCTGCACTTCTCAATTGGTGAGCCTGTACTATTGGAATACAAAACTTTCATTCAAGCATAAATGGCAGCATCGCAGGGTTGATAAACACAAATAGTGTAGTACCTACTTGCCGTGATAGATGTCACCACTAGATAAACTAACTGAGTCTCATTTCGCAGCTCACATGGTAAAATACAATTTAACCACATTTTAACTTCAGTGTTCATTACCTAACAAAAAGTCTGTCGCAACTTGAATCCAATATCCAGTTGAACTTCACTCTTACGGTTTTAAAACCATGCCAGTCCCAAGAAACCGTATAGTTTTGTACTTAAGTTTTATTAACCATGCCAGTTGTAAACGGTTTCAAACTCATAAAAGCAAAGAAATGTTCCCAACCGTAAACTTAACGGTTAACTAGATGGACTGACTGCTTTCGGTTATTTTACCGTAACTTTAGAATGAAAATTCTAGTGAATGTTCAGTTTAATAAATTCAAACTAAACAAAAGCTGATTTGGTGAACACTTCATCACAATCGAGCCTTAATACTGATTAATTTTAGGTTACAACCTGCCATGCTTTGCCGAATAGAAGGAATTTGTTCACCGCGAAGCTTGAGTAATTTTCTTTCTGTATGCAGTGTACTTCCTGCAGCTTGTATTAATAATGTACCACCCGAAAATTATCAGGTAATTTTTCTTTCAATTAACTGCATGCACTTCACTTATATTTTCAAGTCTTTAATTCTCTTTTCAATTCTAATTTATATATGCATGACAGAATACAAACAAATGCTATTTTAAGTTCCTCTATTTTCATTGTTGATGTTCTAGGCAGTAAATTACGCCGATTTTTTTTCACGACCATGATTTGAATACTACATTGTTGGAAGAAATAAGGGTCCCTGTATCTGATTTTTTTGATTGCAAGATTGTAAGTAGTGGTATAAAAACCGACTGCGAGTAAGTTGAAAATAGTATTGACTTTCAATTACTTCATACTGCAAGACATATTTCGTTTACAAAACTAACTTAATCCATTTTAAATAAATTCGTGAGTAAATTATTTTTTATGACAAAAAATTAATTCTTTATGATACATTTTCCAAGTTTACTAAGAATTTTAATTTGAGAAATCTGTTAAGTGCAAATATTTTTCATTTTTTACAACATGTAAATTTATAAAATTTAAAATAAATTTTAAAATATCTTAAGTACAGCATTCAAAATAATTACTGGTTTAATTTATACATAATATGCTCCTAAACTGTGAGACCTGTATTTAAGTATTTGGACACAGAAATAGTTATGGAAAAGCTATAAATTGTTTTAAAATATCTGATTTGTCTCAAGTTAGCACCAGTCTTCGAGTTGAGACAGATTTAATCCTTATTTAAACTTTACTGAGGGCAGGGGGCAAACTGGGAAAAACATACTCTTTGCTATCTAGGCAATTGAGATAATGCTTCTAATGCAATTCTTTTCGCTGAATTCAATGAAACCACACCCATGAAGTCAAAATACATCAACTCGATGCATCTAATAGTTAAAATGTCAGTTAAGATATTATATAGTAACGGAGCAAATTCTGACTCATTAACTGCTAGGGAATTAAAGTGTTCATATCTATTGCTTAAAAAATGAATTGGAACCTCTTGCCTGGTATCATTATCCCTTGTCTGATGCATAATTATGTATGAGTCTTAATTTTCTCTGTTTCTATATAAATCTTATATAACTTCTTAACTATTAGGTATATCGACTTGGGTGTGATTTCCTTCGATTCAATGAAAAAAGTTACTTAGGAAACATATCAATAGTATGAGCAACGAGTGTGTTTTGCCCTTTTTCTTACTACACAGCAGTAAATTTTAAATTTTGACTAAATCTCACAACCAGGAAAAGTGGTTTTTTTAGACATTCATATCAAGTTCACTCATTGCATGAAAAGTATTGCCGCGTATAAATTGATGGGTTTTTTTTTTAGAAATTTCTGATAGTTCTTTCAGTTTTAAACTCAAAAACTCTTTGAAAAAAATTTCACAAATAAAAAGCCTAATAGTTTTACTTAAAGAACATATCCTGAAATTTATCCAAAAATCAAAAATTTCTATATATCCAATCCTGTCTAACTTGAAAAAATATTTACTCATAACCATTTGTGATGATGGTGACGTGGAAGTTTCCAGTTTGTGAACCAAAAACAAACATTAGCCATTCATTTTTCCACATTTCATCTAGAATTTTTTGTATAATTTTCCTATGAGTAATTATTCACGTATGGCCACCTTGAAAATTTTTGACTGCGTAGTTGTTCAATTGGAATCTCATAGGGTTATGAGTGTTTAGTCTTCTATATATTCAGTAGTATTGTTATCTATATTTTAAATTATTGCTTTTTGAAGTTATACTTCTTATGCGACTTCTAACAAGGTTGCGTTAAACGTTTAACGCTACATTTTTATTAGCCGGGAAATCACGTGGTAGGATTCAGTTTTCCCTCATTCATTTCCATATTGTTTTGGTTCTCACGAGCATAAAAATAATAAAAGTCATAAAAGTATTGTTTTTTACCACGTTTTTAAACTAACTTCCCGACTAACTACAAACTTCAAATTTGGCACATAGTTCAGAATTGGATGACAATGCATGAAAATGAAGAGAAAAAAGACATGCAAAGTAAAATAAAATTAAAATTAAAAAAAAATAATAATTTTCGAGATTGTCTTTTGTTGTCGATTCCATTATTTCAAATTAGTATAATACATGTCAGGTGAAAAGATTTTTATTGTCGGAGTATTTTTATTGGCTGAAAAATCACGTGGTAGGATCCAGTTTTTCCTCATTCATTTCCAGATTGTTTTGGTTGTCATCAGCATAAAACTAATGAAAGTCGTAAAGGTATTGTTTTTCTATAAAGATTTTTGTATTCGCGATCGCAACGCTCGAGTACGCCATCTAGCGGGAGACTGAAAATATCGGACATTAGTTCCCACAAAACCAATGACAATGACGGACGACCTTTTATTAGCAGCAAATAAGAATCAAAATTTCCCTAAGGAAAAGGTAGAACTTCTTGAAAAAGCTAACCAGAACATGCCAAACATTGAAGCAGAACACGCCAAGCATTTGAAGAACAATTTCTCAATGATTTTTACATTTCTATTACCAGCAACATAACTTCCGATTCCATGATCACTTGCTGTTACAGATTGTGTGTATTACGATAAAATAATTTTTTCTGTCTTCAATTCATTACAAATAAAAGCGAAGTCAGCACTGCTTTCGTCATTCCAATGAATAAATAAGAATCAGAATATGCACAGAACTGTATAATAGTTATAGAATATTGTTCTTCTTTATAGAACGGTATATATTTCTGTATCTATATTATTCATAAAACAACAATAAAGAATCATCCGAACTACTTGAAATAGATTCATTTGTGCTGAAATTTGTATCGTTTTCTTGGCAAGTATTTTTTAGTTTTGAAGGAATAATTTCAACTAGAATTCAGCTATTCTGTTTTTAAGCTACCTATTCCAATTCATATCGAGATCTTACATTTATAAAATTTTGATGTGTGGTATGTTATCTAAAAGTAATGAAGGGATAATCTATGCATATAGTATTTGAAAATAAAATTTAAGGACATTTCATTTGGAATTCTGCGGATTTATAAAACAGGTGAGTGTTATGATTTTTATAATAAAAAATTTGCTTGTAAATTTTTTTTCTTCTTATTGATGATAGTTCTCTACAGAATGGTTTTTACTTCTGATTAAGAACTATAAGAATAATATAGAACTATAAAAAGAAACAATATGAAAGTTTTTATTTCAATGTAAAGAATTCTTAAAATCGTTTTTTATCCTAAGATTTCTTTATTTTCCGTTTTTTAGTTTATAATTTTTTGAAAAATTTTTTTGTCAAAATACTTTTTTTGAAAAATTAAATGGTATAACATTATGTGTTTATGTATACTTCTTGTATACTCTTATATTTAAAGCAATATGATTCAGAAAAGTATGGAATAAAAATTCGGTACTGCCGTCAATCTACTCTTAAAATTTTTGCGACAAATCATAAAATAAAACACTTTATTTAAAATCAAAGTACTCAATCGGATTTCGG
Source organism: Parasteatoda tepidariorum (assembly GCF_043381705.1). NCBI lineage: Eukaryota > Metazoa > Arthropoda > Arachnida > Araneae > Theridiidae > Parasteatoda > Parasteatoda tepidariorum. The sequence continues at coordinate 51,996,347 of NC_092209.1, read as the reverse complement.
TGGAAAATGAGCCGGTATAGAGTTTAGCATAGATTCAAGACAATCATATCGCCATATGAACTCTGATAAATAAGATTCCTAATGAAATAACATTTCCAAAACGTACGTAAAAGTTTCATGTTGTGGGAATCGGTACATTTTCGTTCGTTCGGTAAAATATTTCCCTCCTGAAAAAATAAAATTGCATCTTGTTTTGTTTTCGGCAAATCCCAAAGAAAAATTTTCGTAGCACTAAAAATGGCGACAAAAAAGAATTGTTGGTTTTTGTTTCATCAGCATTCTTTATTTTACGTTTCTTAGTTTTTAAATAATGATTTTTATTGAAACTTGAAATTTTTTGATAAAAATTGTTGTCAAAAAACTTTGTTTACAAAATTAAATTTCATAAAATTATGAGGCTTATGTATACTTTTTGTTNTCATCGATAATCCCAATCACTTAATATTCTTATCATTAAACATTTGTTCGTACAAATGACTAGGAGCGAAATAAATCTAATATTTAAACAAAAAACAGTTTTTAATTTATTTTTGATTCTTTCTTGAAAGTTGAATTTTTTTCTATATTTTTTCAATGCATAGAAAACTTTTTTTTAACTTAAAACATCTATATTTTACTTTATGAATAAGTAATACAGTCTTGTAGTAGTCTTGACTACTCTTGACTAAGAAAAATAATCTAAATAAAAATATATATTTTTAAAAACCACGTTTTTTGTAGTGAAGAATAATAATTGAAAAGTAATAATGTTTTAAAAATATAAAATAAAAATTAAAAAAAATATAATTTAAAATAAAAAAAATTCAAAATAAAAAAATTAAAAATAAAAAAATAATATTTTCAAAAACCACGTTTTTGTAGTGGAGAATAATAATTAAAAAAAAATTGAAAAACGAAAAACGTGGGGCGCATGAAATACATAACAGTACATATACACATACATATACACATTTTCTTACTCATACACATGCACAGCCACATATACATCCACATACATATGCATATACACAAACATATTCCAAATCCACATTCAGATACAATTACAGCGATATACTTACACATATTCTCAAGAGCACACATACACACACTAATATAACATTACTGTTATGTATTTCATGCTCCCCACGTTTTTCGTTTTTAAATTTTTTTTTAATTATTATTCTCCACTACAAAAACGTGGTTTTTGAAAATATTATTTTTTTATTTTTAATCTATAAATATTTTTTTAGTTTGTTTCGATACACATATAATTTCATAGGGTAGTATTTTTTATTTTCAAATTTGGAGGATAACAATTGTAAAAAATGAGTGAAGACAATCCCACGGACAATGCGACGGATTTAAGGTTATGTCAAAGTACGTCTCTTGTGAATATTAATTGATTGTTAGGTTTTCTTTTCTGAAATTACATTATGAAGCATTCACAAACATTATTAATACAAATACATTTTCCAGGGCGAGACGATGAGGCAACCACAAGCACTGGTTCAAGAGGTCCACGAGGGAAAAATGCACAATATTACCGTGATTACAGAGCACGGAAGCGAAAAAAGAGTCGTTGAATAGAAGTAGTTATCCTTCTACGACTGCTGATTCTTCTACAATTAACGTCGCAGGTTGCGAAGTTTAACTTCTTCCGCGTGGAGGGACTCCACGCACTATTTTTTTTTTTTAATTGTAAGCTTTATTCGAAGTTTTTTTTTCTCTAGTAGTGAGAATGATTTATCTCCCTTCTAAATAAAGTTTGTTAATAAATACACAAAATCGTTTCGCAACAGTAAATTTAATCGATTTCCTGCTACCACGTGAAATTCTGCCATATATAATTTCATTTTTCATAAGATTAATAGCGTAGATTCTTTTAAAGTAAAATCCAATGAAGGAATTGAATTTTTGCCTTTTTGAGAGTGCAGTTTAAAGCATACTTTTAAATTTATCTAATCAACAGAAAATCAATTTCCAATGAACCAGAAGATATACCTGTACTTATAAAATCTTAATTTAATATTTGTATATTTTGATTTAATGTTTGCATCTTAATTTAATATTTGTATATTTTGATTTAATATTTGCATCTTAATTTAATATTTGCATATTTTGATTTAATATTTGCATCTTAATTTAATATTTGTATATTTTGATTTAATATTTGCATTTTAATTTAATATTTTCATATTTTGATTTAATATTTGCATCTTAATTTAATATTTGTATATTTTGATTTAATATTTACATCTTAATTTAATATTTGTCTATTTTGATTTAGCATGGATAATATCATAATCGCTTCTCACTGGAGTGACACATACTCTCCAAATTTCTGTTGTACAATAAACTCACTGTGGGGAAATCCGAACAGAAAAATACAGCATATCAAGAAAACTCATAGTGAGTATATATTTATAAGTACAATTAGTCCTAAATGTTTGCATTTCCACTTAGTTTACAGGATGTTCATTAAAAAACATCCTTAATACATTGTACGTCAAAAATGAAGTACACTGCGAAAAAGAAACCAACCATCTTGAATAACTTCTGATCTAGTGATAGGTTTTTCATGTACACTGTTGGAATTTTCATTCTAAAATTATGGTAAAATAACCGGCAGCAGTCTGTCCATCCAATTGACCGTAAAGTTTACGGTAAAGAGCATTTTTTACCTTTACGGTTTTTTAACCATTCACAACTAGCATGATTTCAAAACCGTAAAAAGAGAAATTATACTGGACATTAGAGATAATTCAGCTGCTTTATGGTGCTGCCATCTATGCGCGAGTGAGCCAAATAGCCCAGGGTCCCGATTTTGGGGGTTACAGGACACTGGAAACTCTTCATGTGGAAATAGAGGAAATACTATGATGGCAGTGCAGGGATTAGAACTCCTGTTCTGTAGGTCATGAGATTGACAGATCATCCCTCTCGGCCATTTTCAAAAAACAAAGTGGCTTTGTTAAGTGGGCCTAGTTGCTGCGATGAAATTCTGTTTCACCGTATTAGGTGAAAGCAGTTAATAAACGGTTTTTTTCAAACTTAACAGTTTGAATACCATCTTATTTATGGTTATTTGAGTGTTTTATTTGAATATGGTGAAATAACAATTAAATAAATTGCCATTTAACCTTTTTTTTTCAAAAACTTTCTAACAACTAGGGCTAGTGAACTAGGACTTGCTGGTTCGAGGATGGTACTTGATAGTTTAAGGGGGTGGCCTCAAATACGCTAATTAATTCGTTAAATAAACTTTTCTTTTTGTGACTGATATTGAATTCTGATCCTTAAGATACAGGAAGTAATTGGGATGTTAGTTTTACTTTTTGTGTATTTTGCCATAACTCAAGAACTTTTACTGCGAATTGAAAAACTTTGCACGAAATAATGAAATTTAATTATCCAAAGATAATTCCAGACAAGAAATAACTTTTATACCTATTTCTTATTTTCTATAATCTTATTTAAATACTAGTTGAAAAAATTTTAAATTGTAAGGTATGCAAAATTAAATAACTTTGAGGAATGTAATTTTAGATAGCAAAATACAAAATTTGAACAGTATCGGTTGAAAAATTCCTGAGAAATTGAATTTTAAAATAGCCTACATTTAAACATTGATATCTTATTAATTCTATTTTACCCTCTTTCGCTTTGTTTCTCTTTCTTTGATTGCTGTACATAAAAGTATACACATTTGGAGTCATACATTAATTTTGAAGCAAAGGTACGTAAACAAAATGGTGAATCACTAATTAAGAACACAATATTAAAAACATTTAAAACAGTTTTATAAAGAGGTGAAACGTGAAGATGTCTCCAACAATAACTTCAGTTTTCAATTACACTATGTTTTTTCAATCAAATTGGATTTGATGTTTTAAAAAACACATGACGAAGATGATAACAGAGCAAACGAACGATTTCGCACATTCGTTCTCTTTGCTTACACAACTCGAAAATAGCAGATGTTTTGCTTGACATTATATGAAAGCCAACAAATAATGCGTACACTAAGAGATATTACTAAATATTTTACAATTAAAGTGATAAACCAAAAGAAATGAACTCACAAACAAATAATAAATCAGTTAATCTCTGTTCTATGAGGCAATAACTTTGCCTTAGTTTTTTTCACCGTACCCTGCTATTAAATATTAAAAAAAAAGTGTAGTAAATACTTTTTTTTACTAACGAGAACCAAAACTTAGCAGACATCGATGAGTTCTTTCAGAATTTTTCCAAATATTTGATAAAACAGTTTAATTTTTATATATAGATTAATTTTCTTAAAAAATGACCATGAGATGACAAATGAGAAAAACACACAGACAAACTCCTATTATAGGTAATTACTATTATAGGTAATATTTTACTATTATAGGTAATATCTGATTCTTTTCATAATCTCATAATTCCTGGCTTTCGAAATTATCACCTCCTTAATTGTATATTTTGTTCTCAGCTATAGAATTGGAAATTTTCATCGATATCGTGAATCGTCCAGAGACAAAAGATTCTCCAGATGATTTCAATCACTCTCCCTAATTTAATATGCTAGGATCTTCAACTACCCAACTTGTTGTCCATTCCCCATATCTCTCTGCAAGTCCTTATACCAGGGATGGGGAAACTACGACCCGCGGGCCAACTGTGGCCCGCCGGAAGGTTTTATCCGGCCCGCGGATGGAATTTTAACTTGCTGATCTGTGGCGAATATAAACAATATACATCCATTTTCTTGTCTACTTCGTTTAAAGTTATTTTTCTTTCTTTTTTAACTAAGTACTGCGGACCTTTTAACTTTCTCTATTTTTGTTCTACAAAACATAAATTGATGGAGGCTAGCACAGACAGTTTCAATTGGTAAAATGAGCAGAAGTTCTTTATAGAATAGCCGTAGATTGGTGCCATCTGAAGTAATTGTTTCTGAATATGCCAAAAATTGAGTTTTACAAATCATTACCAAAAGCTAGTTTCCCAAATATTTCATGCCTAGAAAATCAATGCTGGGCTATGTTTGCTTCCTTTTATTTATGTGTGAACAAGTGTTTTCATCTACGAACGAACCTGAGAAAAAATCATTTCAGATGTAGAATAACAGACAAACATTTCCCCTTGACCCTGAAAAAAAGTACATCTCACTTGGAACCTTAATATAAGGAACTTTTAAAAATGAAATCGCAATTTTATTCATTTCATTAAATATTTACATTGAAATTTGCATATAGTATTTTTTTTTAATTTTAGATGTTTTTATTTAGCCCACCAAATTTTATTTCCTTCGATTTTTGGCCCTCGACCAGAAAAGTTTGCCCATCCCTGCCTTATACGGATGGACGATCTTTCCTGGGAGGGAGAAAGTACAAAGTAAGAGTTAGAAAAGTAAGTAAATTCAATTTAAAAAAAGTATTCAATAAGAAATTGTCTTGTATGAAACATAGAATATATGATGATGTAAATTATTTGTGAAAATTGAAGACGATTCTTTTTTTAAAATTGTTGATACTTTAGTCCTGAATTATAATACTTGAAAATGATCTACTGTGACGCCATCATAAAATTCTTTCAGTGTTTTTTCCCAGCATTAACAGGCAACGGTTAGCTGATTCAATAGATTTGAGTAGTTGACGCTCTGCGGTTTCTTTGCTATTTATAGTTTTCAAAATCTGTGTTTTTTAGTGAAAAAATTATTCCTGTTATATTTTTATTCACTCTTGATTCTTTTATTATGTTACATGATTTATTCCCCTTTAAACAATAACTCTTATCCGTATTTATTCTTCAATTAAGTTTAAATGGCTTATCAAGCATAATAGAATGTATTAATGAAAAAAATTTAAGAACAAGAAATTAGAATATGTGGAATTTACAACAACCATTGTTAAAAAAATAATAATTTAAAACGTATCTATAAAAATACAAATATTCTACGAACATACTTTGATGTATATGTATGTGTATTTATTTCGTACAATTGAGCCTTTATTACTAACTTTTTATTATATTGTACCAAACAAAGATATATAAATGTGTTTTAAGGGGCTATAATGTTCCTGTATTACTTACACTAAGGGAGAAATGGGTATGGTTTGTGGGAAAGATGGACATCAATGTAACTAACAAGTAACTAACATAAACCATAAGTAAATTACATTGGAGAGCAATTTCTTTTTTCTTTTTTGTTACATGAGAAAATTTCAGAAACTTTGTAGCTCTGATTTCAAATATGAAATTGGTTTTTGTTCCCAAGTTGCAGTTTTTTAAGGACATTTTTAGTCAATTTTTTGTCGAAATGACTAAGTTTAAAAATATTATGTATAACAGGTGGTCTAGACTTGTAAATAAACACTTTCCACTTGTCACGCTGTGAGTTAACAGAAAAAAGTGCGGCTTAAATTAAATCAGCAACCGGTTACTTTTCCCCAACGTTTATTTTATTTTATTTTATTTTATTTTATTTGAAAATGTGCACATTAAATTTATTTATCCTCCCAAATTCTTATAAAGTGCCTCCTAAATATTAATATATATGTTACGGTGAAACACCGAAATCTGGAGAATGTTGACATTCACCGGTGAATGTCAACATTCACGTAGTCGCATGGTGTATGTCCGAAATATTTGTTATATCCAATTTTCTATTAATTTATTCGTTAATATTATTATATTTATTTGATATATTTATATTTATTCTATATTTTAATACTTACTGACGATAGATTAGAGGAAACATCAGTGTTTGGAGAGTCGTGCAAATATATACCGGGCAGTGGCACTTAACCTTAAAAAAACATCAGAGTAGGGTATACCGGGCAAATGTATACCGGGCAGTGGTACTTAACCTTAAAAAAGCATCAGTGTAGGGTTAAGATATCGAATAAATGTAATTATATCCACGAATAAATTCATATCAAATCGAACGTAATAAATATTTCGAAAATTCACCAAAGCATATCTGTGATTGTCGACATACACAGGTGAGGGTCCGAATGTACAAGAATGTAAGGAAATATTCGATCTTTCACCGACGTATTTGGTGTTTGTCAACATTCACCGGTGAAAGTCAACAACCACCGATTTCGGTCTTTCGCCGTGACATATATATAAATTTCTTATAAAGTTCTTGAAAGTCAGTCTGTTTAACTAAATTTTGTCGCATATTTATCTTATTTTCATTGCTGAATTTACTTTTCCCACCCCCGTAGATAATTTATAATAGATTTTTTTTTGAAAAAATAGAACATAAATCAAGCAAAAAAAAAAATTGCAAATCGCGGCTTTCACTTTTACTTTAGTTTACAGCCAGATACATCCCTGAACCATAAAGCTTTCTACCCCTTTTCAGTTTGTTTGGATGTGCTGGAAAGATCGTAAAAGGCAAAGACCAATCACCGAAGACCAATAACCAAAGCAAGAGTAAGTTTAGTAAAAAACTGTTTGAAAATCAAAAACAAAAAAACAAAAAAAATTTTGAGAAAATTGATTGATTGAATTGAATTAATTAATAAATGAGATAATTAATGAAAAAACGTTTATAGTCTTACTCGATACAGAAATATACTATAATTAAATAATTGATAATTACAAATTATAAAAGGATTTCGAAATTTATTTTTAAAATACGTAAGTTTAAAAAAATATTTAAATGAAAAGAACCAAGTCACTGACTCATTAGGTTTGAAGAAAAAGTGTCAAATATGTTATTGGAATATACCGGCCATTGAATACTAACTGAAAATTTAAATTTTCAGGTCTAAGGAGGTCACATAAATGTTTGGACTAACTTCCAGGGGGTTCAGAGCACATTATCAGGACTAAAGTAGCAAAGTCGCCACTGTCGTCATATGTCAATGTCTAGAGGTGCTTCTCTGTTATAATTGTTTCTTCCTGTACTTCTGAGGATATGCCACATGCTAGTTATTGTGAGGACACATGCACGGAAATTTTTCAGCCAAGGAAATTCCCGGATATGTGTTCCTATGCAATTTTAATCCTGATTATGTGCATTAACTACCCTAGAAGTTAGTCGCAACATTTAAACGCCACGCAGTCATATATAACATTTTTAAAATTGTATATTTAGAGAGAGAAAAATTTACAAATATCCTTTAAAAAAGTATGTAGCTTTTCGATCAAAATTGATTTGTAATTTGAAACCACCACACCCAAATCAGGCAAGATCAGATATTTGTATAATCGCAACAAAAATTTGCTTCCCCGTGTTTATTGTATCATTTTCCCCAGCACTTAATTTATAGAAAGTAGCTTCAGAGGTTTGACACTAGATTAACTTCGTTCTCCAGCTTTTCTTTAAATCGAAGTGAATAATTTCCCCGTAAGACATAATCAGGACAAATACTAAGTAGCACTTCACTTTCCTCCAAATTGTTCCTTCCGGAAACCTTATTGATCAAACTTTCATCTTTAAGTGGTTTGTAACAGAAAATCAAGTTACAGACCATCTGCTTTTTTTTAACAACTCTACGATAACAGCAAAGAAGTGAGTTAACGCAGTCATAACCAGCCATATTTTACCACTGCTGAATTTATAGATGAAATTCTATTTTATAGAAGAACTCAATACCGTAAACCGGGGCGAGTCTACCCATCCAGGGGCGAGTCTACCCATTTTAGTTTTATTTAATTTTCACTATTTTAAATTGCAAATAAAAAAATTTTTACCGACGGAGGACTTAGTTCAGACTCTAAGGAAGATGGCGCTGTAGTAGTTCGATCCGTTTTTATTTATTTCATGTCTTTTTAACCGACCTGTTCAAACGTCTTTTGAGAGATTTGTATTGAAAATCAGCAAACTTTTAGTTGGCTCTCCGTAAGTATATTATTATTATTACTATTTTCACTTTGGTTAAGTGATAAACTTATCTAAGACTAAGATTACATTAATTTTATATGAAAAAAAACAACAAAAAGAATGGAAGTTTTGCTGTTGTAAGCAAAAAGCCAGAATCCGCGGGGCGAGTCTACCCATTCGTATTTAGTTTTAATAAAGCATAATAATATAATTTAGAACTTTGTTTATATTAAAATTAAGTCATTTTAAATGAATTTGAGTATATTATTTTAATTCTGCATTGATAAATATATCATTAATAAGAAAATTTATAGGTTAAATGTAAATGTAAATACAAAATATGTTTATTATACCTATTTTTAAAATTTTTATATTACAAAATTAACTTTTTTTATTTAATGCAAGTTACATAAATTATTATTTATTATTACAGATGGTTCAAAATTATATTCGCAAAACAAATGGATTTAAATGTTACAAAAAAATGCCACCTGAGATGGAAAAAGCTATCCAAAGGATAAAAGCCAAACATATAACAATTCAAGATGCCGCAGCCGAATTGAAAATAACGAGAAAAACTCTTTCACATTATTGTCATCGGGAACCAGAAGAGTTATTTTTCTTGTTTATGATTATAAAAACAAAACTGTGATCAAAATGTGATAATCGATCAAATACTCAATTTGTGTTATTTTATGAATAAAAAAATGGAATATATAATAAAGTTATGAATTTTACTTCATAAATATCCTATATAGTAACTAAAATAACAATTTAATAGTAAAATTTGATTATTTACAATGTTAACATTCATTTTAGTAGAATGGGTAGACTCGCCCCATACGAGAGATTTGTCAGCAGTTCAATAAAAATATATAGTAACAGCGTAACTGTTAATTTTTTCTAAAATCGATTTCACAGCTTTAAAAGAGGGATAAATAGCGATTCCGAAACACCTATTAAAAGCCTTTTTTCTTTAATATTTACAAAAGTTTAACCACTTGAAAGTTTACAAACTGTAAAAATGGGTAGACTCACCCTGGTTTACGGTATTAGTTTTAAGAAGTCACTTTCTTTGTAAGCAAATCCAATACGTTTCATTTTGTACAAAAGACATTCCACATTTTTCTCAGACGATTCTTGCTCACCCTGCTTTAGTACGGCCTTTATTCTTCTTCTCTTTCATCGCACTACAATGTTTTTACTCTGATATAAATACTTCTTTGCGTCTTGAAAAGGCATAAAAAAATTAATAACAAAGTTACCCTGTTCTCAAATAATGTGCCAATTGTTACTAAAGCAAAATCTATATTATATAAAACGCTAATACGTACGTATGTATGTATGTATGTATCAATAAAACCGATGATATTTCTTTTCTCGCGCTGGCAACAGTTTTAATTTTTAATTGATTGGATTCGGCGCGCAAGAGCACGTAGTGAGCAACCAGATAACAATAACCAGAGTGAGCATTATCAGGTTGTTCAATTCAGATTCATGCACTAAAAACATGACAATATTTAATTTAAACTCAATTAGGAATTAATTAATTAATTGAAGTGAGAATGCTTTAAAAGGCCGCTGTGAAATTGATATTTTTCTACTGGGAGCTACCTAAACGTCTAAAAAACGTTTAAGTGTTTGTATTGAATGCATTGAATTTCTTTTATATTTCGCGTTTATTTATGCATTGAATTTTCGCGCTTTAAAATGCAGAATATCAGTGAAGCAATATTTGATAATTTACTTTGCTAATATGTTTCTTATTTAGCAAATGTTTTGATTTTTTCACCATGTACAATCTAAATAGCTAATATACTTTTTTAAAAGCCAATAAGAACATTGGTAGAATTCTTCTACATAAGTACAATACTGTGTCTTTGATGATAAAATACTATGTCTTTGATGATAATATATTATGTCTTTGTGCTAGAACATTGTGTTCATTGGCGAGCGAGCGCAGCGAGCCATGGTTCACGGCGTGAACCACATAGGATTGCGTAGCAATTCTCGGGGGTTGGCGAGCGTTAGCGAGCAGGGGGCGGAGCCTCCTAGTTGTTACTAAAGTCTAACAATAAATGACAAATACAACTGGAATAGCCATATTGATAAAGTCAAAAACAAGGCTTTAGCAGCCTTTTCCAATCTTAGACCACTACTAAATTCGAACTCTAAGCTCCCATTGAATCTCAAAAGATTATTATATATCACCTGCATTCGTCCAATAATTACATATGACAGCCCAGCATGGAATTGTCTCAATAATATCGCTAATTTCCTACTATCAAACGGGATCCTATCCAAACACTTCCGGCCTACAGCGAACCCGGTGGCGTATTTACAAAGACTCAATGATACAGAGCACTTGGCGCGATAAAGAACATCTAAGTATTTTTGGTGCGAAAAAGAAAGCTGCGCATGCGCTGTAAGAAAAAGGCATATAGAGCAATCCTTTGCGTTTGGGTTAGTTCCGTTGTTGACACTTTTAGTCGCTCGCTATTTTAGTTTGACAGTTTGTGACATTTAACCTGGTTCAATCTTAGTAGTTTATTAAATCGCATGGCTTATTTCATTAATTTTTTTTTAAAAATATTTGATTCAAAAATTATTTAGCGACTATGTAATAAATCAAAATTTCTTAAATTTTTATTTTGTCTATTTTTACATTGATTACTTTTTTTGTCAATAGAGGGCGGCACCAAAGTAATTTAAATTTTCAAATATTTTTTTTTTATATTTTAAAAATTTGTATTTGTTTTAAGTTGTTATTTTAAATTTAACTAATTCTTTTTGTATGATTTTTGAGGGGTAACTTTACAACTACGCCTATTTTATTTTTTATCAAGTGTAAATATTTTAAACATTT
>NC_092209.1:51943887-51984178 GCF_043381705.1 Parasteatoda tepidariorum | reverse complement strand
TTAAAAGTAACGTTGCCATATATGACTAACATTACTTAATTTAATAATTTTTATTAAAATGAAACATAAAAAGTCAATTTTTAAACTATAAGTCACCAAACTTCATGCTATGAGTTTAATCGTTCAGAAGTAAATGCGACGGTGATATGATAGTACAATATGATAACAACATTATATAATATATTGTAGAGTGTCAGCCAAGGTCTCATCTAGAAATCTTGCTACTTAGGCGCAGAACTATTAGATCCCACAGAGATCATTACTTTAAACGTTTAAGCCAAATTTGCATGTTGTTTATTTACAAAATGCTCTTAAGTTTTTTATTACATTTATTTCAATTTCCGTTAACTTACATTCTAACAACAATTCTATAGGAAATATACACAAAAAATATATGTCTAACATTTAGGGGGATCCAAGAGATATGGGAATCCTAGTTTCAAGCCTCTTAGGTATTATGATAAATCAGGATCTCGTTTCTAAGGCCTCTATACTACGATACACTCTAATTCAATTGATCTACTCGTGTCAACTGTTCAAATTTGATATATAAATTAACCGCTTCCTTTAAGTATTGCTAGAGGAGACGGGCCCTATATGAGCCAGAAAAAATTTAAAAAAGCGTCTCTATGACGTCAGAAAGGATTCCCCTTAAGTATTAGCGTTCATGCTCAATGCGCAATCGTTGTACACAGAAGTTTTGACTCTTTAAAGCAACGGTATAGATTAAAAGTAAATGACTTACGACACATTGTTGAGAATTTCAATAACGTTTTTCCTCTCTTCATTATTGCAAAAGGTGGCCATGTTCAAATTAATTAAATTTATTTATCAGTAAAAGTTTTCTCTCCGTAATATTTATTTTATTTTGTTAATTTATTTAATTTTAATTCCGTTATATTCAAAATTGTCTGCCCATTTTTTGTCGCACCCGGCACTTTTTATTTGTTACGTCTGATGAACTTAAGTGAAAGTGCAAGTGATTTACGCCATCATGTTAGTGTTTTTAGAGTTATCTGAAAACACGAGTTGAGTTTTTTTTTTAAAGATATGCGTTTCAAACGTATTTTATGAAACTAAATAGTTTAAAATCAACGGTAGATAAAACAAAATGTACTGAAAAGAAAAGTTGATAGAAAAATTGCATTAATTCTTATAAGAGAAAGTAAAAATTCGGCAAACAATTATCGAACACTGATGATGTTTTATTAATTTTGGTTATAGCTACTGTTAAAGTAAAAAAAAGTTATCCACCAAAAAACAATGATAGAGAAATCGTAATAATTCATTACGAAGAAGCATAAGACATCACTTGACTATTATTGACGCCAATTAAGCGTGATTAATTTCGGTAATCGCTTTTAATTGAAATACGAATGATTTTATATTCTGTAAAACAAAATTAATAGAGAAAAGGCACTTAATTGTTTAGAGGAACCGTAAATAATCGCCATATTATTATTGACATCAATGATGCTTAATTTACTTCAGTAAAAGATACTAATTCAACTAAAAAAAGCTACGTACTCTAAAAAGAAAAATTAATGAAAAAATGGTACCAATCCGACTAGGACAGGGATGGGCAAACTTTTTAGGTCGAGGGCCAAAAATCGAAAAAGAAAAGTTTGGTGGGCAATGTAAAAATTTCTAAAATAAAGAAACAATATACAAGTTTTAAAGAAACAATATACAAGTTAAGATGCACTTATTTTCAGGAACGAGACTAAATGTTTGTCTGTTAGTCTACTTCTGAAATTATTTTTTCTAAGGTTCACAGTTGAAAACACTTGTTCACATATAAAACATAACACTTATTTTCTGGGCTTGAGATATAAAATTTGGGAAACTAGCTTTTGGTAATGATTTGTAAAACTCAAACTTTGGCACAGTTAGAAACAGCTGCTTGAGATGATTGTTAGATTTCAACTCAATGAATTCAAGCTGCAAATCCGACCTAGCTGTTTCACAATTTACATTAAAAGGCATGGTAAAAATATCTAATTCTGTTTGAATGCCACTGAAATATTGTTAACTGAAACTAAAAATGTAGTTTTTTCAAGCTATCTTCATAATTCTTAAGCTTTTCCTTATTTACTGTATTGAATTTAACCTCGAGAAATGAGACAAGCCGTTCTTTGCTAGCTGCTCGGCAAACAAATTAAGCTTCAGTTTAAAAGCTTTAAGATGGGCTCAGATATCATCAATGAATTGATTTTTCACTTGCATCTTAACATTCAAGTTGTTCATAAGATAAAGAAGATCTGTGAAAAATGCCATTCTGTATCTTCGAATATAAAATGGATGTATACTGTATATTATTTATATTCATAACGCATCGGCAAGTTAAAATTCTATCCGTGGGCCGGATAAAACCTTTCGGCGGGCCACAGTTGGCCCGCGGGTCGTAGTTTGCCCATCCCTGGTCTAGGAGATTATACTATCATTCTCTAGTTGAGGCCATGGTACATAATTAACTTTGGTAATAGATACTAATTAAAATAAAAATAGCTATTTACTTAAAAGCAAAATTGATGGAGAGAAGGAACTAATTCTTTCAGAAGAAACGTAATATATTGCCATATGGATTTCGATAGTGCTTAATCAATTTCTATAATAGGCACTAGTATTATGTTAATTGGTTCAGTTTCAACAGGTACAAAATATACTAATATAAATAGAAAGATAAATGTACATATCTGGCGCAAGAGAAATGCTTTGCCTAAATCTAGGTTTAAATAGTAACTTGGTTAAACCTAATATAAAGTATTCAGTGTTTGGTATATATTAAAACTGCATCTATTCTGTTCAGCTTTAATATTGATAGAGTTGAAAGAGATTTCTTAACTGCCACTTTGAAATGTATAAGAACAGGAGAAAACTACTTGATTGTCGTAAATTTTGAAAATCATGAATTTGCTCGAGCAAGAACATTACGCAAAAGTATAATGAATGCAGTTAATTTTTAGTTGTAATGGGATGATGTACTAAAAATTTTATCTGTTAATTTTATCTACTACAATTTTTTCTTTATCTCATAACGTACAAGGAAACAAATAATAAATAAGATTCCTGGTTATCAAGATGAACTGATGTGGCCGGGGTGGTGAGAGTTTTGGTACTATCGCGAAATTTATCCCCAAGATGTGTAGCTATCGTTTTATCGTATTCTTTAAAGAGGACTTCTCTAATGTGTTCCTTTAGTCTAAATGAGACTTTAGTATTGAAAACGATCCGGTTTGTGCTGTAGGTTAGAATTTCTGATTCTTGATTAAAACAATAAAAACAAGAATATCTTTCAAATGATGAACAAGGAGTATCTCTGGTCCCCTATCTCAAAAATTAACTCACCAACTTAATGCATAACAAAATTAAAAGTGAAAAAAAAGAGTTCTAAAGAAATTATCAAACAATAGCTGTCGCCATAGCAATGCATGCAATGACAACGCATGCGCACTGTATACTATAACTCTTGAAAAGTATGATGATGTCCACATAAGGTGTGCATGCCATCAAACCCAATCTGTCAATCTCATGACCTACAGAACAGGAGTTCGAATCCCAGTACTGTCATCATAATATTTCCTCTATTTCCACATGAAGAGTTTCCAGTGTCTTGTAATCCCCAGATGCGTAGCCCTGAGCTATTAGAATACGATACTCTTATCCAATTCGCGCATTGATAGCAACATAATAAAGCAGCTGAATTAGTATTTCTAATGTCCGGAAAAATTTATTTTTTACCATTTTGAAACCATGCTAGTTGTAAATGGTTAAGAAACCATAAAGGTAAAAAAACTTTTTTTTACTGTAAACTGTATGGTTAATTGGATGGACAGACTGTTGCTGGTTATTTTATCATAATTTTAGAATGAAAATTCCAACAGTGTACAAGAAAATCCTATCACTAGATCAAAATATATTCAAGATGGTTATTTTCTTTTTGCGCAGTGTACTTCATTTTCGACGTACAATCTAAACAATACATTAAGGGAGTTTTTTAATGAACATCCTGTAAACTAAGTGGAAATGCAAACATTTCGGAATAGGTGTACTTATAAATATATACTCACTATCAGTTTTCTTGATATGTTGTATCTTTCTGTTCGGATTTCCCCACAGTGAGTTTATTGTATAACAGAAATTGGGAGTATAGGTGTAACTCCAGTAGGAAGCAATTATGATATTATCCATGCTAAATCAAAATATACAAAAAATATTAAATTAAGATTTATAGTTACAGGTATATCTTCTGGTACATTGAAAATAGATTTTCTGTTGTGGTTAGATGAATTTAAAAGCATGCTTTAAACTGTACTCTCAAAAAGGCAAAAATTCCTTCATTGGATTTTACTTAAAAAAATCTGGGCCATATTAATCTTATAAAAAATGAAATTATATTCATGTGGTAGCAGGAAATCGATTAAATTTACTGTTGGGTGCGAAACGATTTTGTGTATTTATTAAAAAATTTTATTTAGAAGGGAGATAAATCATTCTCACTACTAGAGCGAAAAAATTTTGAAAAAAGCTTACAATTAAAAAAATAAGCAATAATTACTCGTAGGAAAATTATGCACAAAAATTCTAGATGAACTGTGGAAAAATCAATGGCTAATATTTGTTTTTGGTTCACAAACTGGAAACTTCTACGTCACCAGCATCACAAATGGCTATGAGTAAATATTTTTTCAAGTTAGGCAGGGTTGGATATTGAAATTTTTGGTTTTTTGAATAATTTTCAGGATTTGTTCTTTATGTAAAACTATTAGGCTTTTTTTATTTTGCGAAAAATTTTTTCAAAGAGTTTTTGAGTTTAAAACTGAAAGAACTATCAGAAATTTCTAAAAAAAACCATCAATTTATACGTGACAATACTTTTTGTGAAATGAGGGAACTCGATATGAATATCTAAAAATAACACTTTTCCTGATAGTGAGATTTAGTCATCATTTAATATTTACTGATGGGTAGAAGGAAAAAGGGCAAAACATACTCGTTGCTCATGAGATTGATATGTTTCCTAAGTAAATTTTTTCATTGAATCGAATGAAATCACATCCAAGTCGATATACCTAATTTTATATAGAAACCATAAAAATTAAGACTCATACATATTTATGCATCTGACAAAGTATAATGATCCCAAGCAAGGGGTTCCAATTCATTTCTGAAGCAATAGATATGAACACTTTAATTCCCTAGCAGTTAATGAGTCAGAATTTGCTTCGTTTCTATATCACACCTTAACTTACATTTTAACTATTAGACACATCGAGTTGATGTATTTTGACTTCATGGGTGTGGTTTCATTGGATTCAGCGAAAACAATTGCTTTAGAAACATTATCTCTATTGCTTAGATAGCAAAGAGTATGTTTTTCCCCGTTAGTCCCCTGCCCTTAGTGAATTTCAAATAAGGACTAAATTTCTCTCACCTCGAAGACGGGTTCTAACTTAAGACAAATCAGATTTTTTAAGACAGTTTACAGCTTTTCCATAGCTATTTCTGTGTTAAAATACTTAAATACGGGTCTTACAGTTTAGGAGCATATTATGTAGAAATTAAACCAGTAATGATTTTGAATGCTGTACTTAAGATATTTTGAGATATATTTTAATTTTTATAAAGTTCTTCTTCTTCATTGGCCTGACAGCCCAGGATGGGCCCTTGCCTTCCGCAGAGTTGAACTCCGGGCTCTACACTTGGCCAGAGACATCCAATTTGTGACTTTTAGAATATTTAAATCACTTTCAAGGCAGTCGAGCCATCTAAGTCTAGGTCTTCCTCTTTTTCGAGTGCCTAATGGTCTGGCAGAGAAGATCTTTTTTGTAATGCGGTTATTATCCATTCTTGACAGGTGTCCCGCCCATTTGATTCTCTGAATTGCAATATATTTGACTACGTCAGGTTCTTTAAATAGTATGTAAAGTTCGGAGTTAGTTCTTATTCTCCAGATATTGTTATATTTAAGGCCACCAAATATGCTTCGTAAAATTTTTCTTTCAAACACAGAAATAGTGTGCTTTACCTTTTCTGTCATTGTCCAAGTCTCAACAGAGTAAGTAAGAATGGGTCTTATCAAACTTTTGTATATCAGAATCTTTGTTTTTCTGCTGATGAAGTTAGATTTCAGATACTTTTTAAGACCGAAAAAACATCGATTAGCTGCTGTGACTCTACAACGGATCTCAGGCAGGATGTCGTTAAGACTATTGACTTCAGATCCCAAGTATTTAAAATTGTTCCCGGTTTCAAATTTATAATCCCCAATTACAAGATAAGGGCTAGTATAATTGGTACAGGTCATATACTTAGTTTTGCCCTGGTTGATTACAAGATGCATTCTGCAGGCTAGGGTCTCAAGTGAAATAAAAGCCTCTTTTAGTGCCTGAGGAGTTCGAGATAATGTCGTCAGCGAATGCAAAAATTTGGACAGATTTATTAAAGATTGTTCCGCGGGTATTAATATTCGAGTCTTTCACAATCTTTTGCAAAGCAATATTGAAAAGCAGACAAGCCAGAGCATCCCCTTGTCTAAGTCCATTAGAAACAACAATAGGATCGGAAAGATCATTCTGAACTCTGACTCTGAGTTTTGTTTCAGTTAGGGTAATGGCTGTTAGATTGACGAGTTTATCTGGTATTTCAAACTCTCTTATTGCTTCGATGAGTAGATTTCTGTTAACGGAGTCATAGGCAGTCTTGAAGTCAATAAAAAGGTGATGTGTTGCTATGCCAAATTCATAGGTTTTTTCCAAGATTTGCCTTATGTTGAAGATCTGTTCTGTTGTCGATCTTCCACTACGAAAACCGCATTGGTAATCGCCTACAATGCTGTCAGTGTAGGTTACCAGTCTCTTGGAGAGCATATTGGAAAAAAGTTTGTAAAATACACAAAGGAGACTAATTCCCCTATAATTAGAACATTCCAAAATGTCTCCCTTTTTGTGGATAGGGCATATAATGCTTAGCTTCCAATCATCAGGCAAAACTTTTTGATTCCAAACTGATTCAATGAGGTGGTGGATTTCCTCAATGCTCTGATTCGCTGCACTCTTAATAAGTTCCGAGGGAATCGAGTCCTGACCTGGAGCTTTAAAATTCTTGAGTTTTTTAATCCCTTCTCTGACTTCTTCCAAAGATGGTGGTGGGATATTTTCGATGTTTACAGAAGTATTAAGGTTGACTAGCGGACCAACTTGTATGCGGTCATTCAACAGGTCATCAAAATGACTATTCCATCGATGAAGTACCGCATTACGGTCATTAAAGATGGTGTTGTTTTTGTCTCTGCAGGCAGTAGTTCTAGGCTTAAAATCCTTGCGACCAAGACTGATTTCACGATAAAAAGCACGGCTTTTATTTATAATTTACAAGTTGTAAAAAATGAAAAATATTAGCAGTTAACAGTTTTCTCAAATTTAAATTCCTAGTAAACTTGGAAAATGTATCAATAAAAAATACTTTTTTGTCATAAAAAATAATTTACTCAAGAATTTATTTAAAATGGATTAGGGGAGAGTCGGGTAGCCCCACCCATTTAAGGAGCAATGTTTATATTTCTGTATAATAATGAGTAATAATCAATATTTTTGTATGTTTCTATTGTTTTATTATCTAATTAAATAATACAAAGAGAATAGTTTAACTTAAAAAAATAGAAATTTAAAAAATTTGACTACTGTATTCAACTATTGTTTGCCATGTTACCAGCTGCATAAATACTTGAAACTTTGAAAATAATCTTTTTTTAATATAACAATTAATGTACGATGGCCCATTTACTTGAAAAAATATTCTATACATATGAAATTGACAGTGGGCGGGAGTACCCGACACTCCCCTAAGTTAGTTTTGAAAACGAAATATGTCTTGCAGTGTGACGTAGTTGAACGCAATACTATTTTCAACTTACTCGCAGTCTGTTTTGATTCCACTACTTACAATCTTGCAATCAAAAAAATCAGATACATGGACCCTTATTTCTTCCAACAATGTAGCATTCAAATCGCGGTCTTGAAAAAAATCGGCGTAATTTACTACCTAGAACAACAAAAAGATAGAGAAACAAATAGCATTTATTTGTATTCTATCATGCATACATAAATTAGAATTGAAAAGAGAATTAAAGACTTGAAAATATAAGTGAAGTGCATGCAGTTAATAAAAAAAAATTACCCCGAAACCTTCGTATGTTTTATCGTCAATACAAGCTGCAGGATGAATACTGCATGGAGATACAAATGAAAACATGAATTGCGGTGGACAAATCCCTTCTATTCGGCAAAGCATGGCAGGTTGTAACCTAAAATTAATAAATATTAAGGCTCGATTGTGATGAAGTGTTCACCGAATCAGCTTTTGTTCAGTTTGAATTTATTAAACTGACCATTCACTAAAATTTTCATTCTAAATTTACGGTAAAATAACCGAAAGCAGTCAGTCCATCTAGTTAGCCGTGAAGTTTACGGTTAGGCACATTTCTTTGCTTTCATGAGTTTGAAACCGTTTTCAACTGGCATGGTTAATAAAACTTGAATACAAAACTATACGGTTTCTTGGGACTGGCATGGTTTCAAAACCGTAAAAGTGAAGTTCAACTGAATATTGGATTTAAGTTATGACAGACTTTTTGTTAGGTAATGAGTAGAGCCCGGATTTTGATGACCTAAAAAATCTCAACTAATGCCCTTAAAAAGTGCAAAAAATGCCCTTAATAAGGGCAAAAAATGTCCTTAAAAATGCAAAAATTGCGCAAAAAATGCCTTAAATAAAGTAAAAATATTGAATTAAAAAAATGTTTTGCTCTTTAAAATTATTATGAGTCATTTAAAAGATATAAAGCAATGCAATACTTGTTCTACGCACATTAAAGTTTTGAAAAATATCTTTTATATCCTAAAATAACAAAAAAAAGGAAAATATATTGACACCAAAATATTTTTATTTTGTATAGAAACTTTGATGGATATAACAACTTCCATCTCATAATATTACTAAATATCAGAATTACATTGGATTATTAAATGTTTTTTGATAATTTGAAATGTAAACGAGCGTCTCTTGTCTGAAAGTAAATTTTCATTCCTGCAAAAGCTTCTTTCAACGTCTACTGATGTTATAGGTGCGTACTTGAAAAAGACGGTCTTACTTTCTGACAATTCTTCTTCAATTTGAAAAGATGTTGCTTCACCTGTTAATATCCTAAAGATTTTCTTTATTGTTTGGAAGCCAGTGTAATAATGAAAATAGATAAAAAATAATAAAAATTGTAAAAAATTAACAGAAAACTTTAAAAAATGCATTAATATGCAAAATACGCCCCAAAATTTAAAGAAAAATGCCCTATAAATCTAAAAAAATGCTCTAAAAGACAAAAAATGTCCAAAAATGCAAAAAATGCAAAAAAATGCAAATGTCATCAAAATCCGGGCCTTAGTAATGAGTGTTGAAGTTAAAATGTGGTCAAATTGTGTTTTGTCATGTGAGCTGTGAAATGTGACTTTTAGCAACTCTGTGATGCTGCCATTTATGCGTGAATGAAAGTTTTGCATTTAAATAGTACAGGTTGGTACAGGCTCCCTAATTGAGAGGTGCAGGATGCTGGAAGTTCCTCATGTATTGAAGGAATGGAAGAACTGTTGCGTCAACTCTGGGATTTGGACGACCATTCGGCTGGTCATGAGTTTGACAAACAAGCCCTCTCGGATAAAGTTTACACCCAGCTGCAAGTAACTGAGTGGTTTCATCAGGTGTTCACCTCACAGTTATTACTATAAGATTATTAGGCACCCGCTGTTGTGCTAAGCATCTGATAGGGGAAAATAAAAATACGATTTCGTAATCCATATCAAATCTGTTTTCAGCTTTCGAAGAGCTTGCGTTTGATTCTTATTAGCTTCAGGCATAATTGGCACGGATAAAATTCTGGTTGTTAAACCGTATTTGGGGAAAACAGTCAATAAGTGATTTTTCACAACCTTAATAGCGTGAATACCACATTTTTATTACTATTTAAATCTTGATTGAGTATGGTTAAAAAGCAATTAAATAAATTTATATTTAACCATTTATCCAAGAAATTTCTAACAGTGTAACGACAAGAATTTGATAAAAAAGTTCAAAACTTTTGTTGTAAATTAAAATTCGAAAGTGCGTTAAGTTTCCTCTATGAATAGAATTTCGTAATGATAACGTTTAATATGTATATTTAGAAAGAGTTTCAAAATAGGGTTTTTAATAGCTTTACCTAGATGCCGCAGAGGTTAGGTACCAAAATTTCAATCCTTAAGAGAATTACGTATTTCAATGTTGAAGGTATCCGGAAAGAGTGCTTTCCATCAATTGTCATTACCTTAGAAAACGTGGTTTGGACGCAATTAAGGACTTGAATAGGAAAATGTGATAAATTCAGAATCACTTGATCAAAACTGAAGGCAAAAGATGAGTAAGACAATAAGATTAATTAATGTATAAGAAATACAAAAACTGAAATCAAAAACAGTCACAAACTAAATAAACTGGTTATAAACTTTGAAATGCATGTAGAGGCATTATTGAAAACCAAAATGTTAGTGTGTCAACATTAAGTTCTCCACGAACTGATGTTATAACTGCTGTAATATATTTCCGATTGAAGACTAAGAGTTAGATAGTGCTAAGCAACACTTATATCAACGGTTCCAGTTTATATCTATCTTTTATTTAGTATGGTTTTTAGATAGATTTTTTACAAGTTTTCGGAATTTTCAGTTGATAAAGCTCCAATACAAGGAACTTCTAACGTCCTTCATGAAAATCATATGGTATTTCACCGAAACACTTTTCTGAAAATGTGGCTTATCAATTTTTGCCACAAATCATTCGATTCCCTTCATAAATTTTTACCTTATTTATATAATTCTTAAATATTTCTAAGCTGTATGACACTTACCCGTTTGGATTACAAAATGTAATTCCTGGCATTTCTATTTCGGAGGGCATTGACACCTGGATATCAATCACAGTTGGATATGTCCAGTAGAGATATAAGAATTCCAAAGTCTGAAATAAAAATCCTCCAAGGCATATTCCAATCACCAGTTGTTTTAAAACTTGCTTCACTCTATCAGTTTTCTTCGCCATAGTTAACTAAAAATCTAAAAAAATATTTACTTTATGTTCTGTGTGAAGTCCTTATTTGAATGATGGACTAACTCCATCTTTGTACATATTGGGACATAAAGCTATCCTTCGTGATCTTGGATCTTAAATTAAATTTTTAATTTGTATTTTTTTGATTTATTTTGTACTTAATAAACTTTTGATGATAAAATATTATTAGTCAGCACAATACCTTTCGAAGAATGAAGAAAATAGAGGTGTCGCTTCATTAGATTAGAAGAAATAGCGCTTAATAACTTTTCGAACTATTATAACTATTATACAGTCTAACTACAGTTTAAACTTTAAACAATTAAACAATTTTACAGTTTAAACATTTAAAAAATTTGTCAATTCAGGCATTTACAGAGCAGATTTGTTAGCCACTCTTTCAAGGGCACCATATTAGGTGGGCCAACGGTACTTCCACAGTAATAACAGATAGCAAAAAANAAAAAAAAAAAAAAAAAAAAAAAAAAAAAAAAAAAAAAAATGTAAAATCATCCATACCTTGCCCAGGATTCGAACTCAGAACCTTTCTGATGCAAGGCCAGTTCCCTGATCCCAACACAGTCCGGAATTTAAACTAAATAAAACCGATTTGGATGAAGCTGAAAAATTCTTTTAATGTGTGTATGTGTTAAGTGAATAAAAGCAAAGATACTTATCAAAATTCTGAAAACAGGCAACAGGCTATTTTCAGAAGCCTGTTATAACTATAACTATTTAACAACCTATCAAAAACTATTATTTTCAGAATTGTATGGGCATAATTTTATAAGAAAAAATTGATAGAAAATCTAAATTCGCTCTCTTCATGTCTGAAATTGTGATTGGGTGACTGCCTAATGTATCAAATAGAGTAAATATCCATCATCGGTTTATTCATGAAAATTAAATAAGGTGGATTAAAAACATATTTAGAATTTTGCCCACCCTGTCTCCGCCTCTCTGACAGTTGAGTTCCGTCTGGAGAGGAATGATTGGTTTATTAAACGCTTACAAGTGTATTCTAAGATCAAGTGGGAAGATCGTTATGTATGCATGAAATAGTTTCTAAGAAAAACATATTTCATGATTTGAGATATATTAGGATTAACCTTATACGGATGTAATCCCAAAAACAAAAATATGCATGATTGTCGCAATTTTTTATTCATATTCCCCAAAAATTTCGGAAAAAGATTAATAATTTTTGCTGTTGAAAAAGCAATGAAATTTGAAAATTGGATAGTACAAGAACCATTTTTTCTTCAAAATTCCTCCACAATCAATACTTCCTCTGTATTACTCCTGCTGTCTTATTCCCTATACTTCTTTCCACTTTCCTCGTCTTTTTTTTTTTTTTAATAAAAAGGACTACTCTGAAAAACTTTCGATTTGATGATTAAATCATTATGTTCTAGGGTTAGTTCTCAATTGTTCGAACGGTTGGCCTTAAATTTTCCAATTAATTAGTGCAGACAATATTTTGAGTTACGAAATCAGACACAAAGAAGTATTTTCTCTGAATAAACAAGCAATTTTTTGGACGGATTTGAATTTATGACATCTAAAACATAGGGGGTTCCCTCAATCTAGGAAATATGGTAACAAGTTTGGTCAAAACAGTCATTCAAAGTTCTTACCTTTTAATGCTAATTTTACTTTTTGCGTAGATTGTCATATCTCGAGAATTTTCTAAGTGAATCAAAAATTTTTCGGACACAATTATAAAATTCTTTTATCCAAAGATAATTTCACGCAAAAATAAGTTTTGGTAAACGTTGATTTTTTATAATTTTGTTAAATAATAGCTAAACAAATTTCAAATAGCAAGGCGTACAATTTTTTTACATCATTTTGAAGAATGTAATATTACGTGGCAAAATATAAAATTTAAGAGAAATCGATCAAATAGGTCTTAATCGAATTAGAGAAAGTATGTTTTTGTATTTGATTTATTGTGAATGAAGGCTACTCTGTTTCTTTAGTTGCTTCTACATTAACTTCAGCAATCGTTTTGTACTGCTAATTAAGATTCAGAAAGTCTAAAGATTGGTAGATGAACCCCGCCAAACAAGCGATGAGTTCCAAAGCACGAATGAATTGCTTAGTAGGGTTTGCAGCAATAACTATTTGCGGAAGACCAGTAACCACTGAATTCTGGAGTATATCAGTTGCATAGTTACCGAAACCTTGTTTTCGTCTTCGCAACATAATTAAAGTATTTCAAAACCTTGAAGTTAAAAAATTTAAACTTATGTATGCTTAATGAAATATTTTAATGCGATTATAAGCGTTTAATAAATAAAATAATGAATTAACATAACTACAATGAACATAAATAGGAAATAATAGGATAATCAAGAAAAGTTCTATAATCAGGTTGCGTTGCGATATAATAAGTTAATTGGGAAAAAAACTAAAACAAGGAAAAATAAGGAAATAAAATAAAAACAATATACTTATACCTTGTTTCTACTTGCAAGTTCAAGACAGCTTAAGGCAAAGAAAGCTTTACTAAAAACCAAGCAAGCCTATGCCCGTTTCCATATACATATATTTGAGCTAGCTAAACTAAAGCTTTTATGAGTGTGAGGATTAAATACTAATTAATACTAACAATTTATGTTCGGTGCACTGCTTGCAATATAAATAAATAAAAATAAGAACAGCCAAAAAAGCGAGCTCTTGTTAAATGTAGCAACTATGTCTTTTTTTCTTCTTTCTCTTACGAAGACATCTATAATTAATTAAAACGATTTTTCACTTCAAACTAACTAGAATTACTAAATATCATTAATATCTTATAAAATGTAACATATTTGAGCTCAGAAATTAAGCAAAATTATCAGTTTGAAAAGATCACGTTGTTCACTAAACTGTAGTAAGTAAAGTTGGGTACTAATTATGTTATTCGAATCACCAAACTTGCAACTGTTTCGAATTAGTTGTTTTTATCGAAATAGATTTAAATTAAATTAATAATTGTTTCTTAAATTTCAGTTCGTTTTGTCTCACAGTGATGCTATGTCATCTACAGTTAAAAATTTCTTATAAAACCTAAGAGATTCTTATGCATTCATTCTTAAGGACTTAGGATTTTCCAATTAAAGAATTCCACGAATTTAGATGAAAAATAAAATAAAAAACAATATAAAACATTATTTTTGAAGTTTCTTAAAATTTACCATAGTTCAAAGTCCCTATAGTAATATATACTATATAAATACGAAAGATATAATAATAATATTTATTTGCTTAAAAGAATTCATTAATGAGAAAGAAGAATAAATTTTTTCCCATCGACATTCGTTTAAAGGAAAATAGCGATAGGTAAGTGTAGAGTACCTACCACTACAAAAATACAGCGGTCGCGGGTTCGAATCCCGCTCTGGGCATAGATGTTTCTCTCTCTTTGTGTTGTGAGTGATGAATGAATGTGGCCCACCCTATGAACGGGTTTGCGCCAGTGTGGCGTGGGCAATGTTACTCGCCTCCGTGACTTTGGTTCACAGGTGCCCACTGGGTAACGTGAAATGAGTAACACCTATGGCATCTTCTAAGGCGAAACGAATAAAGTTCAGTGCCTGCCATTCGAAAAAAAAATTTTTGAATTTAAAAAAAAAGTGTTAGGCCCAAATATTTATCGGGACTATTTTAGGGCAACCTTATCTCAAAATTTTATTAATTTACAAATTATATATATATATATATATATATATATATATATATTTGGGNATATATATATATATATATATATATATATATATATATATATATATATATATATATATATATATATATATATATATATATATATATATATATATATATATATATATATATATATATATATATATATATATATATATATATATATATATATATATATATATATATATATATATATATAATTATTCGACGAAATCTAGCCTCAGTTAATTCACGAAGTAGGAAATATTCTCGTCATTTAAAAAAAAAAGAATGCTCGAATTTAATTAAATATTAATTCAAATTTATCTCCGACATAACTCGCAAAAGAATAAAGCAGTGCTTTGAATCAAAATGAATTTATAAAATTGATTATCTTCACTAATTATACATACCAATTAAATATAGTAATATTACTTAAAATTTTTAAATAACATTCAAAGTTCGTGGATTTATTTTATCAAAAGTATCAGGTATAAATCAACACAAACTTCCTATATATATATATATATAAATGACTTGAACGTGAAGAAGCAGTATAAGGCTTTCGAAAAACAATGGATATTCACTCATGGAAATATAAACTGATTTTGCTGGTTTAAAAAACTGTCTATCTAATGTGGTAAGTAGGGCATTTTATACAATATAAATAAATAATAAATCATGCTTTTAATATTTATCTGCAGTTTCCAGTTTCACTGAGTAAAAACAAAGATTACGATCACTCTAGATTGTATAGCATTGCGTCTTGGGCAAGATGAAAAAGCTCTTCATCTTTTGACAGTTAATAAGATCATTTATAATTTATTATTGTTTACTTTAATTGTATTATGAATTTAATTTTATAATAATTTCAGAGAGAAATAAAAAAAAAAAAGAATACTTCTTTATGGCTTTGTAAATCCGCTAGCGTCTTGTTTCTGTGAAATGAATCCCTCTGCATCAATGTATACGTATGCATTTTTAAAGAGCCTGAAATGTTAATAAACTAATAAAAAACGATGGAGGTAAAGGAAAAACAAATGTGAATCCCAAATTAAGATCTAAATCCATGCACTATTATTTTACAAATAACACGCTATTTTTCATTGTACCTGATATGCAAAGTAACATATCAGTTTGACAGCGTCAAAACTAAAATTTTATTTATAGTCTTATTATATAGTTTTTTTTGTATTAAAATAATGATGATTGTACCAGTTAGTCAAATAAAAATTAAACAAGCAAAAGCTGAACATTAAAAAAGTTTTTGTTCAAATGATAGGAATTTTTGAATTATTAATGATTTAAAACTTATGGCTGTTGGGTGTTTAACAAGAAGAAATAATTATAATTAGGTTAGGAAATCAGAAATTAAAAAAAATTCAATATTTCATAAATAGAAATCTTTCTAAAGACTTAAAAGTTGTAACAGAAGTCTAAAAAATTGTCCTAGAAACAACTTAAAATTAATGAAGTTAATAAAAAAAGGAGAAATTAAACATAATAATTAAGTTTGTAAAGCTTTTAAACTTCAAACATAACTTTTCAAAGCTTTTTACAAAATTCATTTGACAAAGATATTTTATTTAAAATTTTTTTTCAATAACATTGTCATTTTTTATTCAAGCGGTCTTACTAAGACCCATTTCAAACAATTAAAATTAGATAAAAAGCGATACAATTAATGCATTTATATTGCGTTTTTAATGAACAGTAATTTCAAGTACTCACTATCACAGATTTCCTTTGATCAAAATAAAGTACTCCAAAACCTGAAGATTAAAGACCATAATAGTGTGCATTAGATGGAAAAGCAGTTCATTTTTTAAAAATCATTTAAAACAGCTACGTCATATAATCGTTTGGGTTTGTTTTGTTAGTAAAATTGAAATGATTATATAGAGACGAAAAGGAATATTTAATTCCTTTTTCGTAACAATTCATCTGCTGTATTCCCAGGATTGGAATTCCAGATCGTTATTCCCAGGCCCATTATAAAAACATATAACAAATTTCAAGTGGAATAATTAAAGAGTTTAAAAAAAATGGACTTTTCAACACCGTTTGAAGTTCAAAAAATTAGAGGGCTTTGAAACTTCTCAATAGAAATTATTTGCTCCAATTGAATAACAAATATTTTATTGATGTCTTTAGAACCTTTTAAAACAACAGAAAAATGAAATTGCTGAAAAATATTTGCCACGATGTTAATAAAAATTATTTATTAAAATGGTGCGTTTACGCACCATTGTCTAAAAATGGGTTTTAATATATAAAAATACATTAGATAATGACATAAAGTACTAGCTTGAAAATTTCTTAACTACAATATGTGCATGTTTTTTTAACATATTGTAGTTAAACAAACTATAACGCAACGATAACTATAACACGAGTTTTTTTTCCTCAAGAAATTTTATTTTGTTGTATGTACACGAGTGTGAAAATAGAATTTTTTTTTTTGAATTAGGAATGAAAGTACCTTTTACAACTATCCTCGAGTAATGGAGGCTTATGATTTTATTACTTTAAAATGGATTGTCTTAGGATTACATTTTGAGGAGCTCTTCGGATTGGACTTTTAGATTGCAACGGATAGTTACAAAATATGAATACGAAACCTTTTAACAATTTAGAAAATCTGTCAAGTACTACATGTAGGTTAAGATTTATTCTAACTGTTGAAAAAAAAAGTTAAAAAATTATTTCATGGGACAAAAATTCACCACCATGATGGATGAGCTAACTTTGTGCGACATTTGCTGCATCAAAATCTATTGAAACTTAATTTTTGCTCTCAGTATAACACTTTATTCAAAACACATAATAATTTTTTTTCTTTCAAAACCTATTATTTTTTTAAATTGTCTTAGAGAGAAGATGGGAAAACCCAAAATAAAAGTATTAAATTTACTTTTATAATTAAGTATAATTATATTGTCAGAATAAATTGAGTACTTGCAACTCGAAACTACACTATCTACCTGTAAGTATTTGAACACCTATGCAAATGACTATATGTGCGGTTCTGAGAAACGTCACGCTCTCCGCCGGAATATATTGTGTAGGGAACAACATCGGCATTAGTACCTACACAATCACCTCCTTATGCCTAACGCCAAAAGTCTTAGTCGCCCAAGAGCTAATTAGACAGATGAGGAAGTCAGATGACCGCTTCGCGGACAGGAACTTCCAAAAGCATTATATCAAGTCAAGTCAAATCGGCATTTGTCCCATGCAAGATGCCACGCAGTTCGGAGCTCTCTGATATCTAAAAAGATATAATCGTCGGGTGTCACAAAAATGGCTGATCCTTAAGGGACATATCTAGCAAGCTGAATTACCCAAAATTGACGGTGGCTTATGTGAGTAAGAAGTGGAAGATGAGCAGTGCGTGTCGGAATGTGCCCCGAGTTGGAGGATCAACGAACGAAACTGGGAGATAGAGACCGACGGGTGTTGTCCAGAGAAATTCGGAAGAACGGCATCCAGTTGATGGCCCACATACTTCAGGAGTTTCAACAGGCATCTGGAAGTGCTGTTTCAATTAGTACCATCCGTAAGGAAACACATCTTCTTGGTTTTCATGGTCGTGCTGCTGCCCATAAGCCTTTGATTGCAGAGTCCAACAGCACTGCTCGGTTAATGCGGTGCATGGCACATCGAAATTGGACAGAATTTGAAGTGACTAGACTTTTGAGTTTTAATATTTCTGATTATCGAAAAATTGTACATACTATGGCTTGGGCGCAAAATTTAATTTTTAATTGCAAAAATGAAGAAAGAAGAAAAGGTGATCTTTCTGTAAAGGAATTAGAAGAAGCTGGGAAAACCACTGTATACTTGATACAACACGAGCCATTTACAGTTTTGCAAATATTTATTGATGGGAAAGGAATCTATAGATTAAAAACAACTGTATGTAAGACAGATGATTTTGAGGAGTTTAGAGCGTTTGTTTTACCTGCCAATTTTAAAATATGCCAATTTTATTTGTGCAGATGATATTTTAAATTATGAAATCAGACACAAAAACGTACTTCCTCTAAATAAACATGCCTTTTTTCCGAGAAACTCGGATTCCTGACTCTCAAATATAGGTAGGGGGGGGGGGGGCCGCAATCTGGGAAATATGATCCTAATAGTATGGTCTGGTAAGCAGCTCCAAGTTTTGGATCTCTTAATGCTAATCTTATTAATTTTTATAATTTGTTAATTAGTAAATTTATATTATTTTTTAATATTGTATTTAATAAAATTGGAAAAATTTTTTGAATAGTAAGGTATGCAATTTTCTAACAACACTTTAAAAAATGTAATTTTTCAAATCAAAATACAACATTTGAGTGAAATCAGTCAAATAGTTATTGAGAAATCCAATTTCAAGTATCTGAATTTTTTCAATTCTTTGATTATCGGATACTTTGAGCTCCTGACCAAACTATTAGGGTCATATTTCCCAGATTGCGGCTTTGTTGGTTGGAAATCCAAACATGTCGAAAAAAAAAGAATAAGTACGGTTTTGTGTCTGATTTAGTAATTTAAAATATTGTCTGCACAAATTAATTAGCTTGTCTGAGGTTACCCTCTCGAGCCATTAAGATTGAGTGCTGAACATAAAAATCCGATCCTTAAATCAAAACGTATTCAAGGTGGTTCATTTTTTTGCCATTGTACATGACAGTTGAATGCGTTTTAGATAATATTAATGAAGTACAAGTACACTCATTGAATTAATATATTAAAGCATGTTTAAAAATTGATAATTAAAAACAAGCGCTATATTCATTAAAGTGAAGCATTACAAACGCTATTATTATAATATGTTCCAACATTCTATTATAAATATAGTTTGTAGCTCTTCACTATGAATAGTATAGCGATTGTTTTTGATTTGCAATTTAAAGCATATTTTAATTTAATTTAAACATATATACAAATTAGAAGCTGCCTTCTAAAAGCAGGGTTGTTAAAATTCATTTTAGACAATTTTTATTAAATTTGTAAGCTTGCAATTATTGGAGTAATTAATGCAATTTTAGTTAACAATTGAGTGCAGTACTTGCCTAAAATCTACCCATCAGAAATGTGAAATCCTCAGCCTCGTCAGAATAAGACTATAGCGTATTTTGCCACCTCGGTTTTATGCATCATATAGTTTGACACAAAAGATTAAAAGAAATTTTTTTTTATGGAGTCAAAACGATTTGTATTTTCTAATCGTTTTATTAAATTAATAATTCAAAGATTGAAGTCAATATGAGAAGAAAAAGAAAATATTTTATTTCCATTCTGTAGTAGTTGTAGCTCCACAAAACATCATAATACCCTTCTATAGCGTGTTGCGTCAGATAGAAAAATAAAAGCAAACATAATGAACTAAAACCAAGATTTATTTTTCCTTTTTCAAATCTGCTATTATTCTACTCTAAATGTAATTGCGCCATCTCATAAAAAATTATGTCAATAGTTATTGTGTTATGTTTCTATAGCTTTCAAACGAACCAATTTATTAAATTGCTCATGAAAATTACGCATGTGATTAAATTATTGCAAAATGCACTTTTTTGCCGTTTAATACTTCTAGATTTAATTTCTTTGTTATATGATATATAAAATATTTATGTTTAATTTCCTTAGTAGATTATTGAATATTTGAACGAAATGGATAAAAGCTTAACCACTTGTTTACTTTTCTGCCATTATATTGAATGGCATTCAAGTGTTTTTGTTTTTCAAACACACTATTTTTCAACACGTGATTTGCTTTGATTCCCTCGACAAATTGCACTTGTAACGAGTTGTGCCCAAGGTAAATTTTTGGTGAGACGAAATGTGCTTACGAATTAAGCGTGACGAATTGACGCTACAACATATAATTGACGACATTAATTAATGAATTTTGATAATTAATACGAATGGAATTATGGTAACTGGTGCAGCTTTTAATTGGTACCAAATACACTAATGCAAGCACTTCTGCGGGTACTATTTTGTCTAATGTGTCCTTTTAACTTAATAACGTACAGCCACCATGAAGGGCAATAAAAAATGAAAATATTTCAGTTTTATTATTATTATTATTATAAACTGAAATATTTACATATCAATTTAAGTTTAGTGCGTTATTCCATGGTGTTGATCTGAGCTGTACACTGAGAAAAAATTCTGGTAATTCTGTATGGTAATTCTGGTAGTTCTGTATGGTAATACTATTTCCGGTAGAAAAATAGTTTTAGCTCATAAAACCAAAATAGACGGTATATAAACGATTCATTTGGTAATTTTTACGTTTATACTGAAGCGATTTAACGGAAATTATTCTATATAACTACTAAAATTATTCTGAAAACTATAGTTCTTAATACTATACTTTTGGTATAAAATATAAAACTGAACAGTAAATTTAACCAAATAAATGGTTTTCTGTCAGGCTCTAAGGTATCATGATAAAGTTACCAAGTTTTAACATGTTTACCGAATTAAAAGTAACATGAATTGAAACAAAACACTTTTATAAAAATGATAACCATTGTACTCAGTAGAAATGTCGTAGTAGCGCGACTACATAATTGAAGTTGACTTTATTTCGGAATATCTTTGTTAACAGTTTTTTAGTCTGGTGTCTGTTTTTATTTAAAGTGCATCTCCCTGTAATATACATTTCAAAATTTGTTCATTTGAAATGTCGTAGTAGCGCGACTACATAATTGAAGTTGACTTTATTTCGGAATATCTTTGTTAACAGTTTTTTAGTCTGGTGTCTGTTTTTATTTAAAGTGCATCTTCCTGTAATATACATTTCAAAATTTGTTCATTTGAAATGCAAAAATGTTTTGATATTTCTTTAAAAATATCAAACTTCAAAAACATTAGACATGAAAAAAAGTTTAGGACTTCAGTATATTCAGGGACATTTTTGTTGGATAAAGGGTTGTAATCCCCAAAAGAAGGAAAATAATCCTCAGTAATATTGTGCTGAAAGATTCCAGTTTAAAATATTTAAAAATAAATAAATAAATTTGTAAAAAAAATTCTGCTCAACAAGTTAAAAAAAATCCTATTTGCGATGTTGACCACAAAGTAAGAAAAAAAAACTTCACCTCGTATATGAGTAAATGCTGAACTAAAAATTTAAAGGGTTGAATCTTCCTGAAAAAAAAGGACCAGCATGTTCACATTAAGCATTTTTATGGTAGTATTATTTTAAAAAATTAATTATATTTTCCTAATAACAGTGAAAGTCATTAAATTTCATGTTATGTAGTCATTACAGTTAAAATAAGTTTTAAATTAATTCTATTATTAACATTTTTAAAACATTATAACAGTGATAATAATCACTAATCATGAGATAATTTGGTACCTTTGTAATTTTGACAGTTTCATCTGATCGTTTGATGATTCTCCCTCGCCTTATTAAGACAATGAAAGACTCATATGTGACTAAAGTACTATTAAGTGCTAAAACTACAAAATGTTTGATTGACATTGGATTGTATTTAGATGAAAACCATGTTAAATTTGTGACAACAGCTCAGCGAGCTGATGTTCCATAGAAATTGAAAAAATACTTAGTGGAGGATCTAGCTGTCAATCGTGCTTTGTCTGATCAGCCATCAGAAAGCAGTGGATTGGAAGATCTCATCTGCAAGGAAAACTTAAGACAAGAGAGTATAGCAAAGGCTAAAAAATTTATTTTTAATGACTGTGATGTAATTTTGTCATTAATACAAAATTTCCATGTTGATTATTTCGAACAATCTTTTGCAGATAGTGACAGTGTTTTTCAGTTATGTTGTATCATTGATGAAGCTAATCTATGTAAGAACTAGAAATTCTTATCTTTGAGGTTTAAAGTGTACTTAAATTTGCTATGTCTAATTAAGACTGTATCGATTAACGGGAGTGCACATATTCTAAAAATAGTACTTAAACAACTGCTCGTGTAACTTTTTATGCACTTCAGAATCAACTCCATAACAAAGATATTTTATAAAAACGTTTTTGCTCTTGATGGAATTGATACATTATGAAACTAGAGAGAATAAAATTTAGTTTAATTACTAATTTTACTAAACAACTTGTTTTGTAAATGAGGGAAAGAAACACCTGGATAACTTCGCTAAGAAAGAACCAATACATAATTTTTGTCAGAACAAATATTTAGTTATTAAGATAATAGAGAGTTTAGTACTAATTTGTTACCACTTAATTTTTCCAATTAATTTAAAATGTAATGGTTAGTTATAGCCAAACAGAAGGGAAAATTCTCATTGCAGATAAATTGAATTGATCAAATATTGTTAAGTGTTAAAATTATTCTATTGAAAGTTTTTATGGTTGTTGTAGTACATGGGCACGAACTGTATTAATATTCATTTTTAAGTACCTCATCAACTTATGTTCCTATTATCAGCTTTTGAAATACCTTTACTTTATGTCGATCCTTATACATTTTTTTCACTTAATTTATTATTACACTTTTTGAAATGTGATTTTTTTTTATTTTCCATGTAAATTAATAAGTTTTGAACCTTTAACATAACTTTAAAAATGTGAATTCATGAGTGATATATAGAATTCCCAGGGATATGTCTTGTATTTTATATGAAATTTGTTAAAACTAGTCAACCTCTTCCGATTAGTTACGCATTCTTCAATCTAAACTGAACACAAATTTCATTACTTTCTTCTGTTTATTAATTTCTGTATCGAATGCTATTGGGAACACTGAGTTTAGCAGTCATTAAATTTTAATATGGAAATGTTTGTCATTGTGTTTAAAAATACAAGATTTTATCTTTTTCTTAAAAAATTAAAGACTAAAAAATTAACTTCTTTATAGAATAGCACCATCTGAAGCAGTTGTTTCTAAATATGCCAAAGTTTGAGTTTTGCAAATCATTAGCAAAAGCTAGTTTCTCAAATTTAATATTTCATACCCTTGCAGTATTGAGTTGCAATCAGTCTATGTTTGCTTCATCTTATATATATGAACAAGTGTTTTCAACTATGAACCTTAGAAAAAAATCATTTCAGAAGTAGACTAGCAGACGAACATTTAGCCTCGGTTCTTAAAATAGGTACATCTCACTTCTAAACCCAATATAAGAAACTTTTAAAAATGAAATCGCAATTTCATTCATCTCATTAAATATTTAAATTAGGTAAAAAAAGTAGGTAAAAAAAAATTGTATATCGTTTTTTTTATTTTATCTTAGAAGTTTTTACTTAGCGCACCAAACTTTTTTTTTCCTCAATTTTTTGCCCTCGACTGAAAAAGTTTGCCCATCTCTGAGCTAAACTAAACACTAACTCAACTGAGCCGTGGTAGCTCTGGGGATACATCATTATCCAGAATCGTTTTACTCAGAGTATTTTTTCCGTTACTTATTCAGACATATTAATTGATATAATATTTCGTTTAATTGATTAATTGATTATATTTTGGTTTTCAGTACTTAGCTGATAAATATTTTTTTCTAGTTTTTAATTTTAAGAAAACATTTCAAAAAGAATTCTCTAGCAAATGAGTGCATAGAATGCAGTATAATGATATAATGATTCCTAAGGCAGCAGATTCCCCATAAACAGATATAGGAGAATCGGCCTTTGAAGACGTCTGGCTAATAATAGAATAGTTTAATAATGTCATTAAATGAAAAATCAATAAGGATTAGATAATTATCCCAGAATAAAGGTTCTGGAAAAGTTAAGAGTTGTTTAAATGAATAAACATTATGGATCAGTTTTACACTACGTGATCTTTAACGTCCCTAAAATAATAATTATTATTAATTAATAGTAGTAATTTGTTAAAACAAATAGTATTAATAGTATTATTTTTTTTAAAAAAAGTTGAATTATTGTAACTTTCTAAGGAATTTTTTTTTTTCAAATGCTTATATAAAGATTCCTTATGAGGACTTTTAAATAAATACTTTATTATCATAATCATTAAATATAATAAACTGTTCACTCGAAAAATAAATAAAAATTTGAACTAGTTGTTTTGCATAGACAAAATGCAACTTTATATTCCTATGAAAAGAGAAAAGGTAATGAAAGCAAATTTCGATTTATAATTAGCAATATTACGTACCTGTATGGCATTCCAGAATTTTAATACTATCCATATTATATCCAGTATTATTTTTTTATTTCCTAAATCTGAATTTCCTCCCTTATAAATCAAGTTCTTCTGCTCATATTAGAATTTGAAACTTCTGCTGCAAATATTTAATTTGGTGCACTGCTTGTAAAAAAATTAAATAAATAAATACGTTGAACTTAATGATTGGATTTTTCTGTGCTAAAACTTATTCTTAAGGGCTCAAGAGCCTAACCGTAATTAGGCTTATCAATTTGATTATTTGCCATTACTTACTCGTATATATAGAGATTGTCCCTTGACAAGAAGTTATAATTTCTCGTACTTTTTGGTTCATTTGAAATTTTAAGGTTAATATGATTACATTTTCATAATTATGCAGTAGTAAATATATTTTTGCTTATATTGAGTGACATTACAAAACCATTGTAAAAGTGAGGCAATTAATATTCCATCATTTTTATTTCTTTATTTCAGTGCACAAATAGTAAGTCATTCTATGACGAATTAGCGAGAATTCGATAATAATAATAAAAATGCAGATAACAAGTCAAAGGTTACAAAGGAAAGAAATTTAATTTCTGAAATTAACACATTTTATGAGCCCTCTTAGTGACTCCATCCTTTGAAATCTCAAATTGAACTTTCGATTCAATTTTTGAGATAAATATTTTTTTATTATGCTTTTTCGACTGCTTTTTATTTTTTGAATGCTTTCGCCAAAAAGTATAAACTCTTCGCATCACTATTTCAGCAAAATCATAAACAGTCACAATCGAAAATCCAAGGTACATTCCCATGTAACCACCTATCACACTGAACAGTTCCAAACTCTGCAATAAAGAAGAATAATTATATAATAATAAAAAAAATATATGCAAAAATGAGTGTTGCAGTGATTAAAATTGTAGCAACATCCCGAGGTGGTTTGTGAAATTATTTTCTGAGCTAATTAGCTAATAAGCCCAGAAAAAAATATCATTTAGCTGATCATCATTTAGATAAATGATAGTTAGGATTTGCAATTGCACTCATAACTAGCGACTGCACTTCTGAATTTTAACTCTTAGAAAACGGAATATGTAATTTCGGTATGAGGTGATTGCGAAAAAGAAAGTGTGCAATACATGTCACTGGAACAACTGATTTAAAGTGCATTGTACTGAGAAAGTGATAGTTTCTTTACTTATAATTATGCTACAATTTTCTTTAAATTACAGTTAGAACAAAGGGGTATTTTTCTATAAGTTGAGTCAGGAAAGACAAAAAGAAAGAAAGGAAAAAAAGTATGAAATAATATACAAAACACAGGAAAGAAACAACTTGAAACAGTTTCTGCATTTGCTATTAAGAGATTGTGGCATTAAAATTATATTAAACTTTATTAATAAAGCTGCTAAAATCAGAATACTATCTAAAAAAGAAAGATGAACAGAATTTCATCGAAGAATTTCATCACAGAATTTCAACATTTGAATGTGGCGTGTAATCGGTTTGGCGATGCTCTTAAAATTTTTTCCTTGTGATTTTACTTTAATCTAGGAAAGTCTTGTGTTGCAGTCGTAATTTTAGTCAGCTCATTTGTATGGAGGATTATGAACTTGGTTGCTCATGGCTAATAAGTAATTAAGTTTCTAAATAACTTCTTTAAAAGAAATATATAAACAAGATACTTACTTCATATTTTGCATTGTATGTCATATTTGTCACATCGAAACCATCAAATACAATTTCAATCCACATTGTTTGACATCTAAAATCCAAAAAGATTAATAAGTTCTTAAAAACACTTATGAAAAATACTGAGCTAAGCATTTTTGACAATGAAATAATCATAGATGAAGTGCTAAATTTTCGAACACTCACTGCAAGAGAAAAGGCCTAATGTTCTTTAAATATTTTCATAAATGTTAATAATATTTTTAATGTAAGAAAATGCATCAATAACAAAACATCTATAGCTAATATTTGTGCAAAGTTTTCTAAAACGACCATCAATTATATAAATCTTTTTAGAATCTTGTCAAATATGAAGCAAAAAAGGAACATATTAGACATTGCAAATTAATATTTAAGGGAGGTAGAAACCTAAAGGCCGGTGAAATCTGTCCAAACATCAAAAACAGGCTGGTAAGAGGCATCAAAATCAACTCAAAATATCTCTTTTAAACGTGATTACTAATACTATTTCAAATAATTGCTTTGGTCCATTCAGAAGTATCGGGATCATAGGTTGGGAACTTATAATTTGGAGTGTTATTTATTTGAAGTTTGTTTAGAAATATGAATAACACTGGGGAACGATTTTTTTGTTTTATTTTCTTGTTTTCTGTTATCAGATCAGATTTTATATACTTTCGTCTCTCTGTTTTCAAATCTGCAATCGGTTTCTCTCTCCAAGCTACATTTTTTTAAATGACATTTTTAATCTAATCTTTGCCGAAAAGGGCAAGTTTAAAAATGTTATATGTAACAAGGGGTCGTATAAGTGTTGCGACAAACTTCTAAGGAAGTTAGGGCACATCATCAGAATAAAAATTGCATGGAATTTCAACCACGACCGTAAATGTCGTTATATGCCGTTCGATGCGCTTCCTTATTTTGAACTGTTTCTTCGGGTGCTTCGAAACAGGTCAAAATAGAAAATCGCCGGGAGCCGCGTAAGATATAATTTTTGGGCATGGATTCCGAAGTAATTTTAATCCTGACGATGTGCTCTAACTTCTCTTTAAGTTCGCCGCAACATTTACACTGTTCCCTGTTATATATATAGCTTTTTAAAACAACTTTAGGAGCAAAACTTATTTTAGATTTGAAATTTCCACATCCGAATTAGGCAAGATCAAGTGCTTGCACAAATGAAACAAAAAATTTGTTCTCTATCGTAATTGTCCCTATACTCTGTTGCGAGTAAAGAAAAAACCA
Source organism: Parasteatoda tepidariorum (assembly GCF_043381705.1). Taxonomy (NCBI): domain Eukaryota; kingdom Metazoa; phylum Arthropoda; class Arachnida; order Araneae; family Theridiidae; genus Parasteatoda; species Parasteatoda tepidariorum. The sequence goes on along the minus strand of NC_092209.1, from coordinate 51,956,319 downwards.
TTATTTCTATAGAGAGAATCTGTTTGCATCAAGTGCACGTTAAATGGATGCCAAACTTCAAGCACGAATATCAACATTACCAACACTTGAAACGACGTAGTACGACCTTCTTTTGGCTTATTAAAAAAAGTACGAATTAAAATTTTGTTCGACGAGTTTGACTTTTAAAAGCTTTTATATTGCTTTGAAAGCATAATTATATAATTTAATAGCTAAATAAAAGGAACTATATGCAGTCACGGATGATTAATTAAATCCTATATCGCAATGGTCTTTTCTTAACTTGCAACGAAGTATAGTTTGTTTTGTCAGTTTTAAGGAAAAAGTCAATTTTACTAACGTGTTTGTATTCCTTACTATATTGTCAGCAAACCGTTTTATTTATCTTTTGTATTTACTTTTCTTAATCTTCAATATATTTTATTTTATTACTAGAAACATTCAATATGATATGAATATTGTTGGAAAAATTAGTTTATAATGAAGTTGAATATTATAAACATCCTTTCTGACTTAAAATGTTAACCATCAACAATCTTTCCTCTAAAAGTTATAAATGTGTTACAATATTAAAAAGCTACAAGTTAGCAATTTGAATTCCCAGGAGTAAATAGTATTACAAAGCTTAACCCTCCTGTGTCGTGCCATTTTCCAAGATTTAGAAGTTTAAAGGAATAGAAAACTTTGTTTATTAGTCGTATAATAGTAATTCCATTCTCACCTTCTTGAATACATATTTTCGTGTGTGCAGTTGTACTGAAAAAAAAAATAAATGAGTGAATTAGTACATTTAATTTAATATTATGAATGCAGGATACTAATTTAATAGTTAGAAATATAACTAAATTTTCCTTTAACATTATAGAAAATTAAAAAAGTAGTTTTATTATAATTGAGTCGTTTTTATTTTGGTTTTTATGAGATTTTTTTAAAAAAAATAACTAACTAGTAATTAATAAAAAAAAAAATAATTAATAAAATGTAATGAAATACTAAAGCAGTTTACTATTCAATTTAAGATTCCAGGATTCTGAAGGAAACCTTTTATAACTAAAATAAAAAACTATATTTATTGTCATAAATTCATACTCACCCCTTGCTCCTTCAATATTAGCTCCTAAAATAAAATAAATGCAGAAAATTATGTTCTGATACTGTAAAGTTCATATACAATAACTTTGTATATATTGGTGTTGTACAGTGTGGGAAAAAATGGAACATCCTGAATAACTTTTGATCTAATGATTAAGTCTTCATGTTCCAGGATTCAGTATTAATGGCTTATGGTGTAATAAATTGAAATTTATTGTATTTTTTTATAAATACTTTTAAAGATTGTTTTACTTTTCCAGCGAAAATAGTTCACTTATTTCTTCAATAGATGGTTGCACTGATTAGCTCTGATTATTAGCGAATTCTTTTTAAGATTTGATGGCGTAAAACATAATATGCCTCCTGGTGGCACCACTATTATAAGTTTTAAATTAATTCACAATAGTAATATTTTTCGTAAATTTTATAAACTGAGATTTTTGGATTGAATTATGTATATTTAAGTTTATTTATATTTAATTAGTACTTTTTTTTTATCCCTTTTATAAAGAATTATTTAATTTGTGACTGTTTTTATCATGGAATTTTTTGTTGTTGTTGTGACGTTCACTGTGTTGCGCTGCTGCTCTTAGGAGAAAAGCTCGGTTTAGGATTCATTCGCATTGCTGACACGAGGATAAAAGGTGGTAGACCAGAGTCGTTGGAAAAAAAATTAGGCTAGATCTGTTGAATGATGAACTAGCCCATAGCCGCTGGATGATAAACTAGCACGGAACCGGTGGGAGTCCAAGGAAGTTTGACCGTAATTAACTTTAATTTTAGAATCTTTTAGGTTGATTTTAGAATGGTTTTATTAAACGAATAATTTACTTCTATTTCTAATTTTGAAGGCGACCCCTCGAAAATGCTTATTTTAATTAGGACAATATTTTTAGTTACGAAATCTTGTACTGAATACACATACCTGAATAAAAGTACGTTTTTTTTTCAATTTCTGAACCACAAGATACGTGGTGTAGCCCCAATCTGTGATATATGCTCCCAATAGTTTGGACAGAAGAGTGTTGCCGATTGTTAGGACCTATTAATGTTAATTTTACTTTTTGCACATTTCGCCATATCTCGAGAACTTTTTATTGTTGTTAGTGAAACGAGAAATGTTTACAAAGCAATTGTAAAACTCGTGTTATCCAAAGCAAATCATGCCAAAAATGATTTTAAATAATAATTTTTTATTGTTTTATTAATTAAGATTTAAAAAATGTAAGTTGTAAGTTATGCAAATTTTAGCATCATTTTGAGGAAATGTAATTGTGGTGGAGGTGGCAGTGGCCGCCATTTAGCATATAGTGGAAATATATAAATTCATCATGGATTTACTTTGCCGTTAAAAAATACATCAAAAATTATGGATGTAGAAAATGATCGCCTCCAGTAATACAAATCGTTTAAGTAAAAATTTGATTTATTAATCAAGAATTGATATGATGGATAATGGCCATATTCAACATACAAAAATAAAATCACCTAAAGAGATCAAATTAAATACTCTTTCAGATCGAGAGATGATACAGCATGAATGTAATTTTTTTGGCTGTTAAAACTGAGACTGGGGAGTCCCGAAAGGGCACTCCCAGTCTCCACAAATTTGAAATTAAAAGTGAATGTAATTGTTCCCAACGGACGTAGGAGAAGCATGGATAGGAGATCCAAAATTGGTGAATTATCAAAATATAACACAGCCAAAACAAAGCCAACCCAGCATTATCAATATTGGGTTCATAAATACCTTGGCAATTTATGGGAATTTATTTATGGGAACAAATTTATGGGAATTATTACAACTGAGACTTTGCAGTTAGAAATTTAGAATTAAAAAGTTATAAATAGATTTTTGTTTTCGATTAGGAGCGGTAGTGAATTAATAAGTCTGCATTAGTAATGAAATAAAAAGTATCCGTTGCATTTATCGATAAAAAAATATTTTATGTTCGTTTTAAAAGATTTAGTCTTTGATTTAGTTTAAATATAATTCGATTTATAAAAATATGCTTAAGTAATAAAAGATATTTTAAAAGATAGGAAATAAATATGTAATGCCAATTGTGGCATCACAGTAATTTTATATAGAAAAATACGAAATTTAGTTGAAGTCGGTTGAATAGATTCTGAGAAATCAAATTTTTAAAAAAAATTATTTAAAAGCCGGTTTCTCAGAAACCATTTGGCAGATTTTATCCAAATTTCACAATTTTCTGTATAATATTGCATTCTTTAAAGCTATGTAAGAATTTGCTTGTCAAACTATTCAATATATTTTCGACAATTAATAAATAAAATTAAAATAAAAAATATTTTTTGCATGGAATTATTCTTGGATAAACGAATATTATAATCATATGCTAAAATGTAACAAGTTCTCGAGAGATGGCGAAATATGAAAAAGTATAATTTACTTTATGAAGTCCCCTTCGATTGCGCTCTTGCCCAAAGTAATTGGGACTGCATTTCACCGATTGTGGCTACTCCTCATATTTTAAGGGTTTCAAGAATCCAAAGACGTTTTATAAAAAAGTATGTTTATTATTTTTTTTTCCTGCGTGATTTCGTATTTTCGTATTCGTATATTTGAAGTCAACTCTCATGAGCCGTAAAGATTGAATCCTGGTACATGGAATCGGACAAGATCAAAAATTATCCAAGGTTCTTTTTTTTTTTTTTTTTGCGCATTGTACAGATCAGGGCTCGAAAAAACTCAGAAATTTTATCCGTTCCCGAGGACGGCTTATCCAACAATGTACCCGTCCTCTTTTGAAACTAACCCGTAGATTCTAAATAAATAAAAATATAATTTCCTCTTATTTATTTCTAACATTTATAAATTGCACAATGAATTAGTAGTTACTAGGATTGCAAATACTAGGATTACATTATACAATAATAAAAGAAATACTTGGTTACTAATAGTAAAACCTAGTATTTCTTTTATGAAATAATTTCTTTCTTTTATGAAATAATTTAAACGACAAAGGCCAAGTTATCTGGAATGTCAATTTATCCGAGGGTACTGCGTTTTTTAAATGAATCAAATATGATGTTTGCCAGTTCCGCAATCAAGCCAATGATTTACAGAGGCTTTTGCGCAGAAATCTGAAAGGGGTTTTCCATTTAAATCGATGTTCATCATTGCATTTAACGCTTCTTGTTTAAGACCAGTACGTATTGTGTTTTTTTTTTTTGCAAGTTCATTGCTGAAAAGCCCCTTTCAACTGCTGCAATACTCCCAGACAGAGAAAACATAAATTCCACCATGCGCAGTATGCTTCTGTATTTCTAGATTAGAGGGTCATTTTAGAAGTGAGGAGCTAGATTCTTGTAAGATAACAAGAATTGAAAATTTATCTCGAACATTAACGGAAAAGTGGCCGTCCGAGCGGACGTCGGCTTCGAGAAATTTGTTGTCCGCGGGGAATTTTCGACCGCCGAGGACGGACGGACGGGTGGTTTTTCGAGCCCTGGTACAGATGATATATATTGTTTTTTTTTTATTGGAACCTTACCCTGATAATAAAAGCATTGAAATTGAGTTAGAATGATCTTTTTAGCACGAAATAACAACTTTGTTTTCTTCTTTCTCAGAGCACGTTAAGAAAAGTTCATTGCGGACAAACAAAATACGAAATGCATAAAGAATGCAGAAATTTTTTTTTAAAAAAAAACTTTTCGAGTAAGAAATATCAATGCATATAATTCAAAACTAAGATAAGAATTTTAAATTCAATACAATTATTATATATTTCATTTCTTTTACACTGTCTTTATTGTATACGTAAAGGCGGCTTCTTGCAATCGAAATTTCAACCCTTTTCCTACCAGTTCTCAGTTATCCATTGGTGTTCTGTTTTGAATGACAGTAAAGTGTGCAATAGTTTCCTAATTTTAATCTACGGCTACCACATGACCATTTCATCGCTAAACAGACTATATACAATATTTTTTTCAACTTTTTGATGAATTGGTGTGCTAAAATTTGACCTGAAGCTCCATGCTAGATCAGAGTATAAGTTTCAATTCTTTCCTGAGTATTAAAGCAGATATTTTGTGGTTAATTGAATTTATCGTCTGAACAGTTTACGAACCTAAAACTAAAATCGTTGGGTGCATCACTTTCGTAACAAAATTCTATCCCCACCCGAAGAATCCTCCCACATCATTTAAATGTGATAAACAGAGCTTTTATTCTGCCAAAAAATAAAATAATTTTTTTCCTATGTAGGCTACCCGGAAAACACTGTTATTGAAACTTTTCTTCCAAATTAAACTATTCAGAACCATTTCAAGGTAGTTAGGTAAAATAATAATAGATAGTTAATGATGTACTATTTAATGTAAATGTAAATAAATTCTTACCACACCTCTTCGCATAAACGGACTTTTCTGAAACAAAAAACGAGAATTATTTGTTAAATCTACTGATAACATTGTTTGCCTCATTTATATTTAAAATACTAACTTCACATAGATTATAATACACTCAAATGACAAAAATCATGGGACTGCCGATATTTAAGTGACCAAATATGGAGGTGGTGATAGCATTGTTTAATGGTGTTTTTCATATATCTTTAGCCAAAGGAAATAAAAAAAGACAAAATTTAATATTGAAACGAAACAAAGCAATACATTTAAACTATGTATATTATTTTGCTTTAAAGATTTAATCTGGGGTTCAGAACCATTAAATAGTTTAAATATTTAAATCGCGAATTTTTTTCACTTAGAAGAAATTAAATGAAATCAAAGAATAATTCTCAATTTTAGCTAATTTTTATAAGCCCAGGCAACGAAACATAGGAGTAATTTGTCACATATTGAAAAACTCAATTTGAAACAATTTTAATTTTCACAAAATATTTCACATTTTTTCTCCATATTGATACATTAAGCCATTTTCGTAATAAGCGTCGACGTAAGTAAAACCTAACAACCATAAATATAGCTTTTTAAAACTTACAATAGTTATAAAAAGTAGCATTATATTTCTTGAAAGTGTTATTTTATGTGAATATAGAGCCTTCGAAGAAAATCCATAATAAAAATGCATTATCAGGGTATTACTTTGTATTCTAGTAGTTGTAGTTGTAGTTTATTTACGTCGCACTAGAGCTGCACAATGGGCTATTGGCGACAGTCTGGGAAACATCCCTGAGGATGATCCGAAGACATGCCATCACAATTTTGATCCTCTGCAGAGGGGATGGCACCCCCGCTTCGGTAGCCCAACGACCTGCACGCGAAGTCGAGCACTTTACGGTAGCACAGTTTAACGAGGATCAATACCGCACACTCTTGGTCCCTAGGCAGGCTGATCCAAGTGGTCACCCACCCGCACACTGACCGCAGCCACTTGACTTCGGTGATCTGTTGGGAGCCGTGTCTTAACGATCAGTCCACTGCGGGACTTGTATTCTAGTAATTCACGTAAACATTTGATAACGCGATTGGTAGTCGAAATTTGTAACCGCAAAAAGGTAATTGGCAAGAAATTCAAATTTTGATAGTGGGTCAGTTCCCCAACACGGAGCTTCTGGAACCTGCTCCAGACTGTTCTGACAAAAGTTTTCGAAACCGAACAGAAAAGTTTAATCAGTTTTCATCTTAATTCTTTCCTTCTCTTTTTCTTATTATTAAACGATTTTGTGCAGAATTCAAATGTTTTGGAAACAAAACTTTCATTTTAATGCAAAATATTTTCTAACGCTGCACGGATAGTATTTTTGACACTTTTTCATCAAAATAAAATATACATTTAGAATTTCATAGTTGCATTTTAAGTAGAATGATCAAATCATATTCAGTAGGAATATTCCTTTAGTTAGTAAAAACCTTGAATTGTATTGTATGATTCTTTAATATTTTAATTTTTTACTGCAGTTAAATTTTCTATTAAAAATATTCAAATTGTTGATACGAGAATTATTATTAAATAAAAATAATAACCCCTGACGTGGCTGCAAGACAAATTGCTTTAGTCATAAATGTAGAGAAAACAAAATACATCTTATTCTCAAGAAACAGAGTCGCAGACTCCTAGATTCTAATAGATTTTAAACAGTAAGGAGTTTTACTTATTTAGAATTAATTATTACTATTGACAACAAAATGACTCCTGAAATAAAAAATCGAATATATCTTTCAAATAAGGCAGTCTATGGGCTGAGAAGATTTATTAAATCTAGGTTTCTTTCTAGAAATGCAAAGTTCTTCATCTTCGAAACTCTTGTCAGGCCAGTTTTGACGTATGCTTCAAAAGCTTGGACAATGACAAAACTGGAGTATCTCAATATTTGAGAGAAAAATTTTGAGGAGTATACTTATTGGTGTAAATGTGAAAACAATAACTGGCGAAGGAGATTTAACTTTTAACTGTACAAGATTTATAAACAAAATGATATTATTAAATGCATAAAAATAAATAGAATGAATTGGATGACCCACGTGATACGAATGAGTCATGAAAATACAATAAAAAAGATACTGCTTTGCGGGGAAGGCCGCGGTTGAGATGGGCTGACTTGGTGGAGTCTGATTTTCCTGCAGTTAACGAGAAGAATTGGAGATCAAAGATAAATCGGAAGTCGTTTTGGAGAAATCTTCTGAGATAAGCATGGGGCTGTCTGGCTCACTATGATGATGATGATGAAAGAATAATTACGTCTCAAGCTTTAAATGATTATCACCCGTTAACCACTAAACTATGAACTTCTTAAAAGTTGAAGAAGTTCATGTTCTTATTAAAATATATCGTGTTTATATATTCTCATGAGTAGTTATGTAGAATCCCATGAGTGTTCGAGGGAATTGTATTTTTCTTTTAACCCCATATTTGTGTTATTATCAGTACACAATAAATCTTTCAAGGATCGATTTATAATGTTATGTACAATATTGTCGTCAATTTATCTTTGAAAACGATCATGTCAAATGAAAGAGGATACTTGGATAGAAATACTTACATATGTAAATTTACGGTACACGAATTTTTCTTCCGTATTCATACTATATTGAATGTTTCTGAAAGTAGAAAAATGTGTTGAAAATAAAAACAAGATGAATAAAATTTTCGACTGACAATGATGTAAAAAACACAATTGCGTATTGAAAAAAAATTAAAGAATTTTAAAAATTTTGTTTAACTACTCCGACAAAAAGTTACTTTAGCTAACAGCTGCGGTCAACAACAATTATATTAACAAGACTTGTTCCGTTGTCAAAAATTAAATCCTTTTACCATTCCATTATTAGGATTGCTACGAAACCCAGTGAACGTCTCCAAAATATATATATATGATTCAATAATTTAAAGGAGAAATTAATAACCCAAAAATGAACTTTCAGTCTAGAACTTTTTTAAATTTTTATGAAAAAAATAAACCAGTAATGGATTTATAACGTCCTAGACAGTGATAACGCCATTTCAATCATTTCTGAACTATAAGTTTTCAAATTCCTTAAAACAAAAATAATGAATGAGCAACATTAATGTGTTTTGTTTTTTTCTGAAACTAATGGAAATTTTTAATCAGTTAAAAAATAATGAGGAAAGTGCAAAGTCTTAATCAAATGTATACATAGGAAAAAGAACTTTATTTTTGAAATAAAAAGTTGTTAGGATTACCAAAATAGAAGGTTGGCGTGCTTGATGGCGTCAGGAATACAGCGTTAGCAGCGCCACTTCTTAGGATATAAATTGAGGTACAGGGAGCGCAACATGTCGATTCTAACAAACCTGTGTGCAATAAAGTACTTTTTTTTCCAATGGCAGGCACTGAATTTGAATCTTTGCCTACCTATACTATGACAGAATTGTTGCTCATTTCGCGTTACCCAGTGGGCACCTGTGAACCAAAGTCACGAAGACGAGCAACATTGCCCACGCCACACTGCCACAAACCTGTTTATTGGGTGGGCCACATTCACACATCATGCACACACAACAGGGGACAGCACAAAGAGAGAGAGAGAGAAACATCCATGCCCAGAGCGGGATTCGAACCCGCAGCCTATGGCTTCGCAGTCAGGCACGCTAACCACTCGGCCACCTGGCTGCTCAATAAAGTATTTGAAATGTAGGAAAGCTGTGAAGATTCGAACAGAACAGAACAATGTTCATTAGTATAATTTTCAGTGGTAAATGGTGAGTGTAATGTGAATTTAGATGAAAGCATACTGTCTTCTCCAAACACTGTCTATGACAAGCGTCTGTGAACAAATCGTGTGAAAGCTTTCGTGAAAGCCAAATATCAATATAGGATATCTAAAAAAAATGGTAAGAGATTTACGTTATCTCCCATGAATTCATTACTAATATTAATGAAATGATTAGAGGTAATCGAAGAAATACAAAATAACCACTAAAATTTTACCAATACGCATTGCTTTGTTCTGCACTTCTCGACTTTCATACATTTGAAATAGTTTAATGCAAACAGGTCAACTTCCGATATCTATATCACACATTGCTTGATATGTGTAAAGGAATGATAAAATCTTCTGCCTCGAAAACATATTATTTATATCTTTTCCGTTCCGGATGCAGCCTTCTTAGCTCAACTTTGCATTCAGTTTATATACTCTCATTTGATTCTGTTAATTGGTCATAGGTAGTCTATCGTGACTGCGCTACCAAACCTTTATAACCCTGAATAATAGCTGTGCAATCACTATTCAGTATTTTTAACGCTATCATATGTGTATTCATTACATTCGGGTATCACATATATCACATTTTTTACCCCATATACTACATTTTTCTGCTACAGTTTTAATATTCCAAAGTACTCGGCAGTTTGTTAGTAATTATATTTCAAATCAGAAGCGTAATCAACTATTTTATGAATTTCCAATTCGATGCTAAGCAAGACGTCAAATTCGCAGTAAAACCACTTTTTTAAAGCTATGATATAATTTGCTTATCTATAATTTTCATCTCTTAAACATTTCGGTATTTTTTATCAACCCTTTCAATTTGAGAAAAAAAAAAGCATGTCCGTGANAAGAAAAAAAAAAAAAAAAAAGAAATAAAGTAGGTCTCCTGTTTATGAGAGAGCAGGATAACCAAAATTTGCATGAGTCTTATAGAATGAAAGTTTGGTTCGACTAAGGGTACCCACTAAGGGGTAAGCTAAAAATTAGTAGCGGAAATAGATAAGTTTAAAGCAATTATTAATTATATATAGCAATTATTAATTATTATATATTAAGCAATTATTAATTATTATATATTATTAATAATATATAACATAAGTGTACATTTTGCAAATTGAAGAGATCAGAATAGAATTCTGTATTGTACTTACTCGCATGGCTGATTATACGTTCTCAACAAATCTGTGCAGTTTTCTCCAATCCTAGTTTGATCTATTGAAGCATAAATGTTTGTCAAATTATGATGGATCACTATTGAAAGTGGCATGATCTAGAACTTCAAAACTCGTTTGATTGCCGTAACGAATTTGAAGGTTTTAAAAATAATTGCCTTTCAATTCTTTTTAATTTCCTTTGCCAATCAAACAATTTTGAAATTTTAAAGCTTGCCTTTCTTGTTCAGGATTTGTTTATATTTAGTCGTAAATATTAGGTAGTTAAACTAATATAAACTAGTAGTAAAACTCTTGCGAAAATTTTTAAATTTTCATTTTGTGTCGCTGTTTTCGGTGTTCTTAGTTTAAATTTTCATCAATGAGCTCTAAATGACTTTAAGTGAAACTGAACTTCGGGTTTTGATACGTTATTGCTATAAACGAGATCTTTAAGCAAGAGATGATGCAAGGGTGTTGCAGAACTTTTTTTAACAAACTAATAAAATGATAATGCATTTTGTCATCAAGGATGAAATTCGTAGTTAAAGATGTTGTCAGTTTTAGAAGCTTAATGTTTTCTAGAAAGTTGCAAACATTAGATAATTAAAAAAAAACCATCGTAAGCTCGAAAAAATATTGAAAACTTTTTGTTGAAATGGATGGGTCGGAAATTTGCATTATTATAAATTACGAGTTATTATATGGAATAGGAGTGTTACAGACCACTCAAAAGAGTGCACTTAGCTATTGTGTTATTACACACAAGAGACAATCAAACTGGCTTTTTAAGTTTCACGCAAGTAAATCTAATCTCACATATTAGCCACGTGATCATCCAGAATCAAAAATAAATGGCGGCAAAGTCAATGTTGGTTCTGAACTACAACAGAGTACTTACACTGTAAAGAAAAATGTGTACCTCAGCATGAAAAATTATGGTAACTATACTTTACACCAAAGTAGTGTTTCACTACACCAAGAACAATGGATAGCTCCTGATGAAGTGAGTACCATATTGCTTAGGGCAAAGTAGCTGTTCCCAACATTGTTTCTCAGTACCACTAAAATTAATAATTACTGTGAGATATGATACTCAAAACAGTTAGTAAAGTTATTTTTACGATATAAGTAAGAATGCACAGATTCAATATTTTTTCAAAATAAAATTATTTCGTTAATCAAACATAAAGGCAGCACAGAGAGAATATTATTAGGAATTCGAACTAGACTTAACAAAACTGAAATGAATAGAAGCTATATGTTATAAAATTGTTTAATACAATTGACAGATATATATAAATCTTGTTATATAAATATATTTATTATAGAACTAAAAACACTCATGCCTTTCATAACTGTTTATATTATCAGTATGTTTATTCAATCTGGTAAGAAGATGGATATTATATGATAAATTATTGATCACAATCTCAATATTTTCACTCATTCCGTAAAGAGAATTGAAACTTTGGTATTAAATAGACTGTGATTGTTTTGTCAAATTAATTTGAACAAAAATCAATCTAGCAAATAAACGACTATGATCGTGGAATTGGCACTCCTTTAGGTACATGGGGTCGATAGCTAAGCCTAGTTAGGTTTCGATATCCGCCATCGTAGATCCTAACTTATCTTCAGAAATAATTTTGATACTTAAGTAAACTCCTTTATTATATGTGATTGGAGTCTGTTGTCAACCATATTTCACTTTTAACTGAAATAAAATTACAATTTAACTTTATTTTCCAAAATTTAACTGAACACTTAAAAACGACAACAAAACTTCCTTCGGCCTGTTGCCAACCTTGAATGCAGTGAAGACATCTCATTTTGTAGAAAGCTTTATCAATTATTGTTAAGATTTAATCACACCCTTCAAAGTGTGATGAAAGACAAATTCGGTATTAATGTTAAGTAATGCGCAATTTCTAGAGTTTTTCTACACCAAATTCGGATAACTATTACAGCACAGATTTTGCTGTGGAGTTACACTCTAAAAACTGTACCGCTGATTTCA
>NC_092209.1:51905967-51943387 GCF_043381705.1 Parasteatoda tepidariorum | reverse complement strand
GCCTAGCCCCTAGGTAGCTACGCCACTGAACACTGGTCTTCAATGGACTGTATATCTCTTTATTTTTCAAGACACACGGACTACGTCCGCCATTTATGAAGTTCTCAAGGTATATATAAATCTTTTACAAAAAAGGGTGGCGCGGCAGTCGCACATGCGCGAACAGTACAAGTAAAAGTACTAAATTTAAAAAGTAACGAAGTACAAGTAAAAGTACGTACTTTTTACTTGTTCCGGCGGTACAAGTAACGAAAGTAAAAGTACTGCCATATATGATGTTAGTGTTTTGAAATTTTTTTACAATGTGCCTTTATGTTGAAACATAAAATTTTCTAATTGATTCCAAATCTTTTATTTCATATTTTAGTTCCATTATACGCAAAAAGTTTCTTTTCACCTATTTTTAATAATTTCTTTCTATTCTTTCATATAATAAATTTTACTATATAATTAAACGAAAAAGAGAAAAAAGATCTATATTAATAACGCTTTTCCGTATTTAGTCTCTCATTAGTTTAAAAGTATTAAGGGTGTAAGTGATTCATGTTAATACGTTGCAAATTCATCCTTTAAAAAAGACAAGAACAAGAAAAATTATGAGAAATTAAAATATCTGAAATAAATCTGAATTTACTTTACCAAATGAACTTTTATCTTCAAAAACACGCGATATCCATCTGGAATTAATATCAAAGCATTTCATAGAACTTAAATTAAACATATAGCCAAACGATTACAAAGAACTTCATAATTTCAACTAAAAACTATTAAGAAAACGATAAACTATATATATATATGTCTAGTAGTTAAGGATTTCGCCGTAGTGTGGCGCTGAAAACGTTATGACCATTGCCATTTTGTCGCATATTAATAAAAAAATCGCCCTCTACATGCTCTAGTGAAAACTCTGAGCATATATCTCTGTGGAATAGAGAAAACGAACGATTTCACACATTCATTCTCTTTGCTTACACAACTCAAAAATAGCAGATGTTTTGCTTGACATTATATTAAAGCCAACAAATAATGCGCACACTAAGAGATATATTATGATATATTTTATTATTCAAACTAATATTAAATTAGTTAATCTCTATTCTATGAGGCAGTAACCTTGCCCCAGTTTTTTTTTTACCGTACCTATAAATATTAAAAAACGCGCAGTAAATACATTTTTTTACTAATGAGAACCATAACTTAGCCGACATCAATCTTCTCTCCAAAGACATCTTCTCTCCAAATATTTGATAAAGCAGTTTAATTTTTATATATAGATTAATTTTTTAAAAAATCTGGCGAGTTGAAAAACTATGGCAAAAAATGAGAAAATTCCATTTTTTAAATATCTGTACCAGACGATATAGCAGTTATTTTTGAATAATTTTTTAGGAATAGGGGGTAAAATTGTCGTAGCATAAACAGTTTAGGAATTATAAGAAAAATACACAGACAGATTCTTAATTTTACTATTATAGAGGTAATATCTCATTCTTTCCATAATCTTAAAATTCCTGGATTTCGAAATTATCACCTCCTAAATTATATATTTTGTTCTCAGCAATAGAATTGGAAATTTTCATCGATATGGTGAATCGTCCAGAGGCAAAAGATTTCCCAGACGACTTCTATCTTCCCAAATTTAATTTCCTAGGATCTTCAACTACCCAACTTGTTATCCATTCTCCTTATCTCTCTGCTAGTCCTTATACTGATGGACAATCTTTCCTAGGAGGGAAAAAGTACAAAGTAAGAGTTAGAAAAGTAAGTAAGTTCAATAAAAAAAAGCATTCAATAAATAATTGTCATATATGAAACATAAAATACACGATGATGTAAATTATTTGTGAAAATTGAAAACGATTTTTTTTAAACTATTGATACTTTAGTCCTAAATTATAATACTTGAAAATGATCTACTGTGACGCCACTATAAAGTTTTTTCAGTGTTTCTTCCCAGCACTAACAGGTAACGGTTAGCTGATACAATAGATTTGAGTAGCTGACGCTCTACGGTTTCTTTGTGATTTAAAATTTTCAAAATGTGTGTTTTTTAGTGAAAAAATTGTTCCTGTCACATTTTTATTCACACCTATTTCTTTCATTATGTTATATGATTTATTCTACTCTAAACAATAACTCTTAGACGTATTTATTCTTCAATCAAGTTTATATGGCTTATCAAGCATATTAGAATGTATTAATGAAATAAATTTAAGATCAATAAATTAGAACATGTTGAATTCAAAATAGCCATTGTTTAAAAAAATTAAAACATAACTAAGAAAATACAAATATTCTACGATCATACTAAGTATGTTAGATGTAAGATTAGATGTATATGCATGTGCATTTATTTCGAACAATTGAGCCTTTATTACTAGCATTTTATTATATTGTACCAAACAAAGATATATAAATGTGTTTTAAGGGTCTATACTGTCCCTATATTGCTTACACTGAGGGAGAATAAGTTGGGAAACAATTTATTTTCTCTTTTTTGTTACATGAGTTTTTTTAACAAATTTCAGATACTTTATAGCACTGATTTCAAATATGAAATTGGTTTTTGTTCCCAAGTTGCAGTTTTGTAAGGACATTTTTAGTCACTTTTTTGTCGAAATGAACAAGTTTAAAAATATTATGTATAACAGGGGGTCTAAACTTGTACATAAATACTCTCCCCTTGTCACGCGATGAGTCAACAGAAAAAAGTGCAATTTAAATTAAATCAACAACCGGTTACTTTTTCCAGCGTTTATTTTATTTTATTTTATTTATTTTTTTATCGATTTATTTGAAAATTAACTCATTAAATTTAACTAAATCTTGTTACTAATTAATAAAGTTCCTGAAAGTCAGTCTATTTAACTAAATTTTGTAGCATATTTATTTTATTTTTATTGGTGAATTTACTTTTCACATCCCCGTAGATAATTTATAATATATTTTTTTTTAAATATAGTATAAGTCAAGCAAAAAAAATTGCAAATCGTGGCTTTTACTTTTACTTTACTTTACAGCCAGATACATCCCTGAACCATAGAACGTTCTGCCCTTTTTCAGTTTGTTTGGATGTGCTGGAAAGCACGTAAAAGGTAAAAATCAATCAAAGACCAATAACCAAAGCAGGTGTAAGTTTACTAAAAAACTGTTTGAAAATCAGAAAAAAAGTACTGAGAAAATTAATTGATTGAATTGAATTAATTAATAAATGAGATAATTCATGAAAAAAAACGTGTATTGTCTTACACGATACAGAAATATACTGTAATTAAATAATTGATAATTACAAAATATAAAAGGATTTCGAGATTTCTTTTTAAAATAAATAAGTTTAAAAAAATATTTAAATGCAAAGAACCAAGTCACTGACTCATTAGGTTTGAAGAAAAAGTGGCCAATAAGTTATAGGAATATGCCGGATATTAACTGAAAACTTACATTTTCAGGTCTAAGGGGGCCACATAAATGTTTGGACTAACTTCCAGGGATTTAGAGCGCATTATCGGGATTAAAGTAATAAAGCGGCCAAATGTCATACCCGCTAGAGGTGCTTCTGTGTTATAGTTGTTTCTTCCTATGCTTCTGAGCAGGTCATAATAGGGAAGCACCCCTAGCCAAGGAAATTTCCGGGTATGTGTTCCTTCGCAATTTTAATCCTGATTATGTACCTTAACTACCCTAGAAGTTAGTCGCAGCATTTAAACTCCACGCAGTTATATATAACATTTTTAAAATTGTATATTTAGACAAAAAATAACTTTAAAATGTCCTTTAAAAAATATGTAACTTTACTATTAAAACTGATTTGTAATTTGAAATCATCCCACCCGAATTAGGCACGATCAGATATTTGTATAAATGCAAAAAAAAATCTGCTCCCCTTTGTTTATTTTATCATTCTCCGCCGTACTTAATTTAAAGAACCTAGCTTCAGAGGCTTGAGACTGGATTAACTTCGCCCTCCTGCTTTCCTTTGAATCGAGGTGAATAATTTTTCCTTAAGATATGATCAGGACAAATACTAAGTAGCACTTCACTTTCCTCCATATTGTTCTTTCCAGAAACCTTATTGATCAAACTTTCATCTTTAAGTAGTTTGTAACAGAAAATCAAGTTACAGACCATCTGCTTTTTTTTAACTCGAAGATAACAGCAAAGAAATGAGTTAACTCAGACATAATCAGTCATGTTTTTACCGCTGTTGAACTTATAGATGAAATTCTATTTTATAGAAGAACTCAATATTAGTTTTAAGAAGTCACTTTTCTTGTAAGCAAATTCAATAAGTTTCATTTTGTACAAAAGACATTGCAGATTTTTCTCAGAATCACCCTCGATTCTTGCTCACCCTGCTTCAGTACGGCCTTTATTCTTGTTGACTTTCATCGCGCTATAATGTTTCTACTCTGATATAAATACTTCTCCGCTTCAGGATAGTACTTTCGTGAGCCGATTGTATCTCGCTGATCTCCACCAAAGGATTCTTCTGTAGGTATTGTGTTTCATAACAGTCTACAACACGTAATTACAGTCAAGCGAGTATAACTAGATTAAAATCCCTACTGACAACATGTCTACGAAATACTTTCAAGGTTTAACTGCACTTCTGTCAATAACTTGACAAATTTTATTGCAATTTACAAAACAGATAGAGCTTCTATTTTTTTTCACAATTTTGTTTCGTATAGAATTTTCCATTACATTTCATAAAGCTTTCTTCTATTATTAAGCTCGTGACGCAACTATTTGACCACTGTACTAGTTTGCCGAAAATGATTTGTGGGATTAAGCTAATCTTCCTAATATGCTAAAAGCTAGTTTAAAATATATCAAAAAATAAGAATGTGTAATTTTTTTTTCCTTATTTTAATGTCAAACTATTTTTACGGAAAAAAAATAAGTCTTTTTCTAATTGCTTCAATATTTTATTTAAGAATGAAAAGCATCTTCTTCCTCCACCGTATCAAACTAACTGCACTGATTACGTTTCACTCTGGAAACAGAGAGGGGGATATGGGCCTCTTAACCAAATGGTAAGTAAATCGACATTTGACATACTTATTTAGCACCTATGTCATTCATGTCACTCGTTCACGTACGCATGTTCTACGAAAGCTCTATACAGAAAGGAAATTAATTGTTTCTAGTTTCTACACTGCACAGGTTTTGAGCACATTGGTGCACAGGTTTTGAGTGCAAGATGCAAAGTTAGAATGATTGATCTCTCTAGTGCATGGAACTTTTATTTTCGAAAATTTTACGTAATAACTACTCTAATCAGAACTTACGTACATAAGCATACAGTATGCTGCAAAAAAACTCTAAATATTTTTGTTAAAAAATTAAATAGTAAATTTTCTTAACTCAACGCAGATTAAAACCAGAGACTTTCGGTGCATTGATCTTTTGTTTGCGAGATTATTGTGTAGTAACTTGTGAGATTAGAACCTACGTACGTGAACGTGTAGTGTACTACATTAAAATTCAAAATCTTTCTAATATCGTATACTATACTACGTCAAAATTTTAAATCTTTCTAATAAGAAATTAACTAGTAGATTCTCTTAACTTCGATCCAGAGTCTTTGAAAGATATGGATCTTTTATTACGAGATTATTATGTAGTAACTTCTCAGTTTAGAACCTATACGTACGTGAAAGTGTAGTGTACTAACAGAAAATTCTAAATTTTTTAGTAAAAAATTAACTAGTAGATTCTTTTAACTCAGCTCAGCTTAAAACCAGATACAATGCGGTGTATAGATCTTTTTTTTTTTACAAATTTGTTTGCATAGTTACAGCATATTTTATTTCAAAATACATATTTGTACGGTCTATTATATCTGAAGACTTTCCACGCATGTGTGCATTCGCCAAAAGTCCTTCAGTTTTTGTTTCAAAATAGCATTGATATAAGAGAGGCTATTTTGAGCGATTTATTTTGGCAGTGCGCTCGTACGTGTCTTCCATATTCAGAAAGTGCACATTTCAGGTAATCATTTCTGAAGTAAAATCGTGGTTTTAGGTAGGTTGTTTTTTCGTGGTTTATGTAGGTAGTTTGGTAGGTTATTTGGTAGTTTTTTCTTTTGGAAAAGAAAACTATCTGTTAAGAAATAAAGTTTAATACAACAAAAAATAGGAAGAAGAAAAAACAAGATAATGAAAAATTATAATTCATGCTTGATATTAACCAATAGAATTCTAATAAAATTCTTATAAAAGAATCACAGATGATAAAAGAATGAGACAGGTGGACCGTCTGTAATTGAATCATTCTTTTAAGACAATTTTATAAACTTGCATTTCATCCCCTTGTTCCTAAGAGTTAAAAATAAAATTGGAACTGAGAATATTAGATTACATTGCAACATGTAGAAAACATTAGGGTTAATTTTTTTCTCTTCTTTTTTAAACTATAAACCTTAACGTTTTAACCTCCACACACAAATGTCTTTTCGAAATTAAAATTTTGTTAAAGATGAATAACTGCACCTTAGTATTTCATAAATACCTTTATAAATAGTTTTGTGATAGTTTTTTGTATACTAGTTAATGAATTCCAACATTAGAGATGAATTTTTTTATAACTAAGTTAACCACATAAAATTAATTTATTTAGATGGCAATAGAAGAATGCAAATTTAATCAAAGCATTGAGGAGCTAGGATGTGTTCCTTTTACCGTTGATTATCCTCATAATGACACAGTATGCAGATATTGCAAAGACTGTTTAAGTAAGTATATTGGTCGGATTATAAAAACAAATATCATTTTATCAATTGAGCAATGGTGACATTTGTGGAAAAAAGGCAAAGTTAGCTCATAACTTGCAAATCTAAAGAATCGTTTTATTTATCAACGTATACGATGCACTCATATCGTGTGCTCACGCTTGCCGTTAAAACGGCAGGTTTATCAGCTCGGTGGCATGACTCGAAAATAGTATATTTCTAAAACCATTTTTACATCATTATGAGAAATAAATTGCTATGCTATTAAAATATTGCTCAAACTGGCGTAGAAGTTGCAGTCAGTAAATGCTTATCTGCAAAATATGGAGAAGAATGAAGAAGTTCTAAAACTTTGCTACCACCATTTGTGCAGCACGTGATCAAGCATTATCATGCAATAAGATAGGAATCGATCTTTCACACAATCTAGGCCGTTTTTTAACAAATTTTTGCATCGTTTCTTCCAGTCATTTACAGTGTATTTATGCTGGCAGGTTTCCGGTATCACGATTTGATTTTTGGATTAGCGTTTATGGATTTGCCAGGTTTCATGAGTTGCAGTGAATCATAACTCCACAGCAAAGTCTGTGGTGTAGTTGTTATCTGAATTTGGCGTAGAAAAACTCTTGAAATTGCGCGTTATTTCAAATTAATACCGAATCTAGCTTTCATACGCACTTTAATAGGTGTAATTAAATCTTAACAACGATAATTGATAAAGTTTTGCACAAGATGTGATGTTTTCACTACATTCAAGGTTGGCAACAGACCGAAGGATGTTTTGTTGTCGTTTTTAAGTGTTCAGTTAAATTTCGGAAAATAAAGTTAAATTGCAATTTTATTTCAGTTAAAAGTGAAATATGGTTGACAACAGACTGAATCTACGTATAATAAAGGAGTTTATTTAATCATGAGCATTACTTTTGAAGATAAGTTTGGATCTACGATGGCGGATATCGAAACCGAACTAGCCTTAGCTATCGACCCCAGTACCTAATGGAGAGTCAGTTGCACGATAATAATCGTTTATTTGCTAAGTAATTTCAATCTTTTGGTCAGATTGATTTGTCAAAGCAATCACAGCCTATTTAATACCGAAGTTTCAATTCTCTTTACGGTATGAGTGAAAATATTGAGATTGTGATCAATTATTTACCATGTAATTTCAATCTTCTTACCAGATTGAATAAACATATTGATAATATGAACAGTTATGAAAAGGATGAGTGTTTTTAATTCCATAATAAATATATTCATGTTCTTATAACAAGATTTACTTACATCTGTCAATCGTATTAAACAATTTTATTACAAATAGCTTCTCTTCATTTCAGTTTTGTTAAGCCTAGTTCGAATTCCTAATGATATTCTCTGTGCTGCCTGTATGTTTGATTACGAACTAATTTTATGTTAAAAGATATTGTATCTATGCATTCTTGCTAATATCGTAAAAATAACTTTATTAACTCTTATGAGTATCATATCTTACAGTAATTATTAATCTTAGTGATATTGAAAAACAAAATTGGTGGCGGCTACTTTGCCCCAAGCAGGGAAAAAGAACAATATAGTACTTCACTTTATCAGGAGCTATCCATTGTTCTTGGAACAGTGAAACACTGCTTTGGTGTAAAGTATAGTTGCCATCATTTTTCATGTGGAGGTACACAATTCTTTTTACAGTGTAGGTACTCTGCTGTAGTTCAGAACCAACTTTGACTTTGCTATTTATTTTTGATTCTGGATGATCATGTGGCTAATATGTGAGGTTAGATTTACTTGTGTGAAATTTAGCGAGCCAGTTTGATTGATGTCTCTTGTGTGTAATAACACATGTGTGTAATAGCTAAGTACACTCTTTCGAACGCTCTAATTCCATGATAAAACTCGTAATTTATAATAGTGCAAATTTCCGACCCATCCATTTAAACAGAAAGTTTTCAATATTTTTTCGAGCTTAGGATAGTTTTTTAAATGATTAATATATGCAACTTTCTAGCAAATATTAAGCTTCTAAAACTAACAATATGATTAACTGCGAATTTCATCCTTGACAACCTGATGTATTATCATTTTTTATGTTGTTAAAAAAGTACTGCAACACCCTTGCATCATCTCATGCTGAAGTTCTCGGTTATAGCAATAACGAATCAAAAGCAATAACGAAAGTTCAGTTTCATCCTTATTTAGAGCTCATGACCGAACCCATGGCCGAAAATTAAGGTCATAAGAACCTATTCCAGCTATTCGGGTCTTATGAACCTATTATGAACCGTTTCTTACTCCAAAGCAAGTCATAATAGAGAATCGCTCCTAGCCAAGTACGACAACATTACTATGCTGTTTTAATCTGGATGATGTGGTCTAACTCCCCTAAAAGTTAGTCGCAACAATATCGCTACCGTCTGTTATATATAAAGCTTTTTAAACTTAAACAGTTTTCGAAAAAGTAAACTACAAATGTCATTTGAAAAAATTGTAGTTTTATGAAAATATTAGTATGAATGCAATGAGCAATTCATTTTATCTGATATGAAATTTCTACATAACAGTTTTCAGTTATATTGTTAAAAACAATTCATGATATCTTCTTTCGATTATAACTTTTTTTTAATGATTCCTATGAATACAATTTTAAACATTCGGTAAATTAATTTGACAAACATTTATATTTCAATAGATCAAACTAGGATTGGAAAAAACTGCACAGATTTGTTAAGAACGTATAATCAGCCTTGCGAGTAAGTACAATGCAGAATTCTATTCTGATCTCCGTAATTTCCAAAATTTACACTTATGTTCAGAATTGATAATTGCTTTAGACTTATCTATTTCCACGACAAATTTTCATCTTAGCCCTTAGTGGGTGCCAAACACTTAGTCGAGCCAAACTTTTATTCTATTCGCAAAGTGGAGACCAGCTTTATTTCTTTTTTTCCTCAAATTGAAAATACCGAAATGTTTAAAGGTAAAAATTATAGATAAGAAAATTAAATCATAGCTTTAAAAAAAGTGGTTTTACTGTGAATTTGACGTCTTACTAAGCATCGAACTGGAAATAAATAAAATAGTTGTTACGCTTCTGAATTGGAAATATAATTACTAACAAACTGCCTAGTACTTTGGAACATTGAAACTGTAGTAGAAAAATGTAGCATAGGAGGTAAAAAATGTAGTATATGTGATATCCGAATCAAAAGAATACACATATGATAGCGTTAAAAATAAAAATACTGAATAGTGATTGCACAGCTATCATTCAGGGTTATAAAGGATTGTTAGCTCAGTCACGACCATATATGGCAGTGCTTTTACTTTCGTTACTTGTAACGCCGGTACAAGTAAAAAGTGCGTACTTTTACTTGTACTTTCGTTACTTTTTTAGGGAAAAAGTACAAGTATTTGTAAGGGAATTGTAAGTATAGTAAGTAAGTTAATAAGTTATAGTACGCATCTTTACAAAACTCCATATATATATATATATATAGTAATTATTGTCCATATAATAAATTATTTACAAAATATTTACTTTCTCGTGAATTATCACGTCTTTTCGATACATTTCTAAAAAAGATTGGTTGATCTGATGTTTTACATTTGTCCTTATTTCTAACAAATGAAATTTGTATGCTTCANTATATATATATATTTATATTTCATGTAAAATTACGAAATTTCAAACAAAATAAAATGTGTAAGAATTGCTGCTGAAGTGCTTTCACAAATTCATCGATATCTTCTCTATTCTTCCATTATTTTTTCGAGCTTTCTTGTAATTCTTGAAAAGAGAGCTTTTAATAAGGATGATTGTCTCTAAGAAGTCGAATACTGCAACCAATGAGATTCCGATGCAAATTCCAACATGACTTCCAATATAACTGAAAAGCTTCTACACTTTAAACGGGAAAATTTACGGTGAAATATCGCCATATGTTGAGTTAGGTTTCACTCTCTCTCTCTCTCTCTATATATATATATATATATAAAATTAATGTGCAATATATATGCTATCACAGCTAGCTTCGTGTTTAAATACTTTGACCTTTTAAAATTGTCATTCCTGAAAGTGAAAAAGCAGTCTTTTGATCTTGTTTTGACTGCAACTATCATTGTGAGTGGAGTGTTCTCCAGAATTGTGTGTCCAGATTATTCATCTTCTGAAAATTGCCTGTGATAAAGGATGACATGAATAGCAAAGGTTTTGATTACCGGTAGTTTTCATCTCAAGAAAAAGTTTCAGAATGGTAAAAAGTGGGCTTTGAAATTCTGTAAACCAAGTATAATGAATGTATACGATTTTAAGAAAAATAATTCATCCAACCTTCAAATGTGTGAAGGCTTTAATTATTCTGACATCCGTGAACAGGCTATTTTAACACCTGAATCTTATTTTAACACCTGAATCTTATTTTAACACCTGAATCTTATCTTGACACCTGAATCCTTATCTTTGTAACAATCTGAATGTGAATGATAGTTATGGCGGCATACTTCTACAAACACTAAAACGTCCTTCGTTGTTAAATTCAAACTAATAACGTAACAGAAAAGAAACCAGGGATTTTAAATTTTTTAAAGCTGAAAACATCATGACAATCACCAGCGACAGAGGAATTTATGGCATACATGAGCTCAAATGTCGAAAGGAAAGCATATCAATTTTGAATCGATATCCAATCATAAAAAAATTATGTGTGAAATTATAATACTGCAGTACCTTCTAGTGCTCCCGTGGAGCGCTTATTCAGCGTGGCTTAGCACGTTCTGAGAAATTCTCGCAGCAGACTCAGTGACACCACTTTCGAAATGCAATTATTTTGCAAAATGAATAAAAATATTAATTAGCAAATTATTTTCATTCATTTTTGAGTTTTATGCATTTATTTGATACATTTTAAATAAAAAATTTTGGATTTTGTTATTACGTTTTCCAATTTTCTTTTCGAACTCACTAATATGTTTTTGTCTTAATACATTATTTACTAAATACATTTTTACCTAGTACATTTTTTACTAAAATTATGTTTATGCCCGACCTTGTCAAACAACACCCAGTCAGATCTCTAAGAACTTCAGAACTATTTGTGCTATTGAAAACTATTATAATTACCATTTTAACTCTTGAAAACTCGAAGGTATTAATTTAGCCGCTGGTACTAAAATTTGTTTACAAACTTTAATTATTCCATTAGGCAGAAATGTTCGGAAAATGATTTTCTCGCATGACTTCCTGTTTCAACTTATACTGCACACTCAATTATTTTTTACTAGCTCAAAGATCACAAGGCTAACTGAAACTCAGTGTTTGCTTTGTTTATGTTTGTGCTTTTAAAACGCGTTTCTATAGAGTAAAATGGTAATTTAATAAATAAAAATAATAAGCTAAAAATTAAAATCAATAGATAAAATTTCTTTTTCGTGCAAATCCGTAAAAAGTTTGATATTAAAGTTACATTTGATTTTAAAATTATATTATACGATTATATTATAAAATTGTATTATAATATTCTTCCGAATCTAAAAATAAATTCATGTCCATAACTTTCAAAATTAAAAATAATTAAATAAATAACAACAATTTTGCAAAAACATTAAAGAACATAAGAATATTATTCAAAAAAATTTTAGGTTACTTTGAATTTTCGATTTCCTAGAAATGTACTTTTAAATCATTACTTTTTTGTCTAGTACTTGTACTTTTATATGTACTTTTTACTCGTTACTTTTTAAAATAAGAACTTTTTACTTTTTACTCGTTACTTTTTTTAAAAATACTTGTACTTCTACTCGTTACTTTTTAGAAGTAACATTGCCATATATGGTCACGACAGACTACCTATAACCAATTAACAGAATCAAATGAGAGTATATAAACTGAATGCTAAGTTGAGCTAAAAAGGCTGCATCCAGAACAGAAAAGATAGAAATAATATGTTTTCGAGGCAGAAGATGATTTTACCATTCCTTTACACATATCAAACAATGTGCGACATAGATATCGGAAGTTTACCTGCTTGCATTAAACCATTTCAAATATAAGGAAGTCGAAAAGTTCAGAACAAAGGTACATTGGTAAATGCACATTGGTGAAATTTTAGTGGCTATGTGTGTGTGTAATTTAGTGGTCTCTTCGATTACCTCGAAACATCTCATTAACATTAATAATAAATTCATGGGAGATCATGTGAATCGCTTACCATTTTCTTTTTTTAAAAATATCCTGCATCGATATTCGCCTTTAACGAAAGCTTTCGTACAATATGTTCTCAAACGCTTGTCATAGACAGTGTTTGCCGTAGACAGCATGCTTTCATATAAAAATGTTTACATAACGTTCACCGTTTACCACGGAAAATTATGGTAATGAGCATTGTTCTATTCTGCTCGAATCGTCACAGCTTTCTTGCATTTCAAATACTTTATTGCAAACAGGTTAGTTAGAATCGACTCGTGGCACTCTCTGTACCCCAATTTATATCCTAAAAAGTGGCGCTTCTAAAGCTGCTGTATTCCTGATGCAATCCAGCGCGTCAACTTTCTATTTTGGTAATCCTGATAACTTTTTATTCCAAAAATAAAGTTCTTTTTCCTATGAATGCATTTGGTTAAGACTTTTCACTTTCCTCATTATTTTTTAACTGATAAAAAAATTCCATTAATTTCAGAAATTACAAAATGCATTAATTTTGCTCATTCATTAATTTTGCTTTAAAGAATTTGAAAAATGATAGTTTAGGAATGATTGAAATGGCGTTATCACTGTCAAGGACTTTATAAATCCATTACTCGTTTATTGTTTCATAAAAACTAAAAATAGTTCTAGACTGAAAGTTCATTTTTGGTTTATTAATTTCTCATTTAAATTATTAAATCATATGTATATTTCGGAGATATTACCTGGGTTTCGTAGCAATCCTACTAACAGAATGGTAAAAGGATTAAACTTTTGTCAACGGAACAAGTATTATTAATATACCTCACCGCAACTGTTAACTAAAGTACTCTTTTGATGGAGTAGTTAGACAAAATTTCTACAATTCTTGAATTTTTTTTTCATTTACGTAATTGTGTTTTTTACATCATTGTCAATCGAAAATTTTATTCATCTTGTATTTATTTTCAACATTTTTCTACTTTCAGAAACATTCAATATAGTATGAATACGGAAGAAAAAATCGTGTACAGTGTATTTGAAACTGTAAGTCATTTTATCTAAAGATCCTCTTTGATTTGACGCGAACGTTTTCAAGGTTCACAACAATATTGTACATAACATTATAAATAGACTCTTAAGAGATTTATTGTGTATCTATAATTACACAAATAGGGGGTTAAATGAAAAAAAACAATTCTACAAAAATACAATCCAAAATTCAAATGAAAAATACATTACGAACACTCATGGGAATCTGCATAACTACTCATAAGAATATATAAACACGATATATTTGAATAAGAACATATACAAGAGTGGGCTTGTTCAGCGACACAAAGCGTTTTAGAGCTCGTTCCAATATTTATTGTGTTTCTAAGGAAAAACTCACCACAAGCTCAACTAGCTCAAAATAAAACTGAACATTTCACCACTAAAACTCTCCAAAAAATTAAAAATACGCAAATGCTATGATAATCGATATTAAAAAAATGCTAAATATAGGGTCTGCTACGTTACACGGAGCTATGGGAGAAGCTCCAAATTTCTTCAACTTATGAGAAGTTCATAGTTTACTGGTTAACTGTTGTTAATCATTTAAACGTTGAGACGTAAATATTCTTTCATCATCATCATAGTTAGCCAGACAGCTTAAAGTGAGCTAATGCCTTCCTCTGAAGATATCACCATAACGACTTCTAATTTATCTTTGATCTCCAAGTCTTTTCATTAATTGCAAGAAAATCAGACTCCACCAAGTGAGCCCTTCTCAGCCGTGGCCTTCCCCGCTTTCTTGTTCAAGTGTGTCTAAAAAGCAGTATCTTTTTTATTGTATTGGCATCACTCATTCGTATCACGTGGGTCATTCAATTAATTCTATTTATTTTTATGTATTTAATAATATTTTTTTTCTAATGCCCACCTGTGTTAACATTCGACAATTCAGGCATTTACAGGGCGATTATGTTGGCCTCTCCTTCATGGGCATCATATTAGGTGGGCCAACGTCGCTCCCACAGTGAGGACAGATAGTAAAGAGAAGGAAAGAACATCCATGCCTTGCCCGGGATTCGAACCCAGAACTTTTCTGATGCAAAGACAGTTCCCTGCCCCCTACACAGGCCGGTCGGCTGTATTTAATAATATCGGGTTGTTTATAAATGTTGTACAGTTCAAAGTTAAATCTCCTTCTCTAGTTATTGTTATACACCAATAAGAATACTCCGCAAAATCTTTCTCTCAAATATTGTGATACAATTTCCTCCAGTTTCGTCATTGTCCAAGCTTCAGAAGTATATGTCAAGACTGGCCTGACAAGAGTTTTGTAGATTAAGAACTTTGTTTTTCTAGAAAGAAGCCTAGATTTAAAAAAATCTTCTCAGCCCATAGACATGCCAGATCGAATCTATCTTTGCCAGATAGATTCGATTTTTTATTTCAGGAGTCATTCTGTTGTCAATAGTAATAATTAACTCTAAATAAATAAAACTCCTTACTGTTTCAAATCCATTAGAATCTAGGGGTCTCGAACTCTGTTTCTTGAGAATAAGATATATATTGTTTTCTCTACATTTATGTCTAAGCCCATTTGTCCTGCAGCCAACTCAAGGGATATTATTTTTATTTGATAATTCTCTTATCAACAATTTGAATATTTCTAACAGAAAATTTAACTGCAATAAGGAAATTAAAATATTAAAGAATCATACAATACAATTCAAGATTTTTACAAACTTAAGAAATATTACTGAGTGTGATTTGATCTCTCTATTTAAAATGCATCTATTAAATTCTAAATGCATATTTTATTTTGATGAAAAAGTAATAAAAATACTGTCGGCGGAGCGTTAGAAAATATTTTATAATAAAATAAAAAGTTTGTTTCCAAGACCTTTAACTCTGCACAAAATCGTTTAATAAGAAGAAAAATAAAAGGAAAGAATAACCCCACTCTTCTCTTAAGATGAAAACTGATTAGACTTTTCAGCTCGTTTTCGAACGCCTTTGTCAGAACAGTCTGGAGCAGGTACCAGAAAATCCGCGTCGGGGAACTGACCCACTATCAAAATTTGAATGAGTTTTTCGTCAATTTTTTTCGGTTACCAATTTCCACTACCAATCACGTAATCAAATGTTTGCGTGAATAACTATAACGCAAATTACTACCCTGACAATGCTTTTCCATCATGGGTCTTCTTCGAAGGCTCTATATTCACATAAAATAACACTTTCAAGAAATATAATGATACTTTTTATAACTATTGCTAAGTTTGAAAAAGCTATATTCATAGTTATTAGGTTTTACTTATGTTTAGCACGCGCTCTCTACGCTTATTACGAAAATGACTTAAAATGTCAATATGGAGAAAAAATATTAAACGTTTTGAGAAAATTAAAATTGTTTCAAATTGAGTTTTTCAATGGGTGAAAACTTATTCCAATGTTTCGTTGCCTGGGCTTATTAAAATTATCTAAAATGGAGAATTATTCTGTGATTTTATTTAATTTCTTCTAAGAGAAAAAAAATTGCCATTTTCATATTTGAACTACATTTAATGATTCTGAATCCCAGATTAAATCTTTAAAGCAAAATAGTATACGCAGTTTAAATTTATAGCTTTGTTTCGAATATTAAGACAATTAAATTTTGTCTTTTTTTATTTTCATTTGTTAAAAAAGATCAATGAAAAACACCATTAAACAATGCTATCATCACCTTCCTATTTGGTCACTTAAATATTGGCAATTCCATGATTTTTGTCATTTGAGTGTATTATAATGTATATAAAGTTAATATTTTAAATATGAATGAAGCAAGTAATGCTGTCAATAGATTTAACAAATTATTCTCGTTTTTTGTTTCAGAAAACTCGGACTATGCGAAGACCTACGGTAAGAATTTATTTACATTTACATGAAATAATATATCATTAATTATCTATCATTATTTTACCAAACTAACTTGAAATGGTTCCAAACCTTCTCATTCGATTTGGTTATCAAAGGCCGGTCCAAATCAACACCAGTCATTTTAAAAACAGAAGATAATTTAGTTCAATCTTGAGGTAAAAGAGGGAATGGAACTTCGAGATTTTGTACCCTCTGTCTTTTACAAGTGAAGCAGTGTTTAATGGCGGAGCGAATAGTTTTCCTTCCTTTGATGATCCAAAATCTTTCTCTAAAAATTGTTAAGAGAATAGAAGCTCCAGCATGCTTATTTACTAAGTGTTCCTGTTCAATGAGTCGTTTGACGACTAAATGCTTCGATGGAATTATTAAAGGAGCTACAAATTCAGGTGTTTCATCATCGTTAGCGAGTCTAGATTTTAGTCGAAGCATATCATCATGATCTTTAAAAATCTGAAAGTTTTTATTAAGATAAGATTTTTTACCTTCTTCGTCATTGAAACACTCTTTTTGCATTGAATGTAGTAGTGTCGTTGGAGAATTTATCATTTCTTCTGGTGTTAGGTCTGTATGATTCCTTAAATTTTTATTTTTCGGATGAAAGCGTAGCATCCATGACTATTCTATCTCTGACTATTCTTGAAAACTTTGAAATTCTTTTAGCCAAGCTTAGAAATTCTTTTTTTTCCAGTTTCAACGACTGTAAATCAATTTTTAACGTGTCATGGTCTTTGTTCCATACTAAGCCTAGGACATGCGTTCCAGAGTTTGAAAGGGAGTCATCAGAGGGTACATTGCTTTCCCACCCTCTAAGTTCAAACTGGCTCTCTTTCATAATTTCTGTTGCCGTCTTCATAAAATTTTCCAATTCTGGCACTTTCTTGACGCTCTTTACACAATTATCAACATAAAAACTATTCCTCAGTTTTTCTAAAAGTTCTTGAGAATATTGTAACTTAAGAGTCTCTTTGGATAAATGATGATTAATAACTCCCATCAATAAAAAGGGGCTACTTATCAGGTCAAAACAACTCGTCTGTGTCTGTAGGTCTTAACATTATTCTGTTTATCATACAAAAGAAATCGTAAGAAATTCCTATCATTTTCATTTAGGGAAATTTGCAAGAAATCTATGCTGATATCAGAGATCACGCCAATTTCATATAACCGAAATCTGGCTAAAATGGAAAGAATCGTCTCAATTAAATTCAATCCGGTCTCTGAAAAGTCATTTAGTGAGGGTAGTCAGGCATTTTAGCTGAGGCGTCGAATACTGGCCTGATTTTTAAAGAAGACGCCACTGATGTTTCTTTAATAACTGGACGATGGGGAAGGTACGTATTGCGTGTCAGGCACTGACAGTTCTTCAGGTGGAACTTCTTTAATCACTCCTTCCTCTATCTTCAAAAACTTGCAGATATTTTTCTCTGTATCCCATTTTCTCCAGTTTCTTATAAGTAGATTCTAATATCTTGAGAGACAATTCGTATATATTTGGCAAACATGAGTGATCCTTTCTCCGGCAACTCACTTCGTATCTACCTTCTGAATCTTTTCCAACAATATCTTGAAAATGAACCATCACGGCCTTTTGTTGGTCTTCTTTAGTTTTTTGTTCAACGGGATCTTTAATGCCTAGCAGCTCCAAGTCCCACAAAAAAGGAACGGGTAAGTCTTGAGATAACATACTAACGGTAGCCATATTCACCCTTTGATGTTGTAACTGCGGGACCTTTCCCATTAATGTCCAACCCAGTTTAGTCTTCATGGCGACTAATCCCGATTTCAATTGTTCCTTTTCGCCAGTAAATAGTTTACCTATAACGTCAGCTCCTAAAAGTACATCAATAGGTTCTAAAATATTTTGAAAGTCAGTTACAAATATTTTCTTTCGGTTCAATTCACTCATCCAGGGTCCATACCTAATGCTGGCTATACCTTGACAAATTATATCCTGATCCAGAGAATCTAAACTGCAACTATATCTACCGTCGAGACTATCTAGATAAATTTTATAACACCTATGCCGTTGTGTTTCGGTTTTCTTACCTCCAAATAATGAATGTGAAAACTCCTCTTCTCTCTGAAAATCAAAACCCAATACTTCTGCAGATGATTTTTTAGTGCACAACTTCTGAGAGCCTGTATCTAAAATAATTCTAGCTTTACGTTGAGCCCTTTTCCCTTTAATCATAACCACAAGATTTTTCAAAAACACTTCATTTGATGTCCCCACACGTGAATGCAAAGTATCTGTAATTTTTTCTTCATCATTAGAATCAGGTCTTGATATTTCACTCGATCGATTATGTTCTAAATTAGGACACATAAATTTCAAGTGTCTCTTAAAGCAGATTGGACAT
This sequence comes from Parasteatoda tepidariorum, assembly GCF_043381705.1. Classification (NCBI taxonomy): domain Eukaryota; kingdom Metazoa; phylum Arthropoda; class Arachnida; order Araneae; family Theridiidae; genus Parasteatoda; species Parasteatoda tepidariorum. The sequence goes on along the minus strand of NC_092209.1, from coordinate 51,924,231 downwards.
TTAATATTAGACAAACATTCTTCAGCTAAATGATCTTTCACTACACAAACGTGACATAAACCTTTCCTTTTAATAACTAATAGTTTTTCTTCTAGAGGAATAAAAAATGCCTTCTTGCAAAATTGGATCTCATGGTATATGGATATCTTTAAACAAAACATACACAAATTATCATCTTTCATGTTATGACTAATTAATTCAGCCGCAGAAGAAATATGATCTCTCGAAGGGAGGGAACAAAATATATTTGTTCTCTACACAATTTTATTTTATTTTCTGATTGTACCTCACTTTTTAAAAACGAAACTATAGCATCAAGACCAAATATCTTTTGTTCTGACTCAATATTTTTTGCTTGCCTTTCAAATGATCGCAATACATGGGTCGGTAATGAACTTTCAACCAAAGGATATAAAATTATGCCGCACTGGTTCGTAGTTACACCTATAAGTACTTAGAGCTCGAAGTTGAGTAGAAAGTTTATTATACAATCCACTTAAAGACTCTTGTTTCTTTCTAGTTGCGTTATCTAAAACAAGTTTTAATAGTTTGTTGATGCGGGGTAACAAAAGGGGGGTAATTTATCCATGAATCTTCATTTCTAATTGGTGTGGACTGTATTATCGCTGGTAAGACCTAAAGTTAGTAATTTATCTAAATCTGGTAAATGGAATACGACAAGAGAGAGAGCACCACCAACCTTTTTGACAGCTTATTTATTGCGACTCTGACTGTTACAAAACGTTACTGTAGATGGAGCTGGAGTAAAGATACAACATAGTTCTAGAATATAAAAATCAATTAATAATTCTTTTCTCCCATATATTTCAGTTAAGCTTTCTATCGCCAAAGGGTAATTTTCATTAGTGATAGGAAAAGATTCAACAATTTCTCTAGCTTCCGATTTAATTTTCGCTAATTAGATTAAATAATGAAATTTATCACTAGCAGTTAAACTCTTATTTTCGAGTATACTTTTAAACTGGTTCCAAAAAGTAGCCAGTCCTTTAATTCTCCGCCAAATTTGTACAATTCAACTTCGGGAAGTCGTGGAGATATCGTTTTATATGGATTCTCACCCAATATCAAATTAGATTTATCAATGGGATGATTAGTTTCGTTATTTTTCGGTTGGTTCTTAATATTTTCTAATACTCGTTTATATTTTATTTCTATTCTTAAAGCCTTTTCTCTATATTCTTCTACAATATTGAATTCAGTGTTAAATTCTGATTCATCTGTTAAAGTGTCCAAATAATTATTGTGTGTCAGTTCTAACGTTTCCTCTTTCTGTTTAATCAAATGTAAACACATTTCTATTTCTTCCTCATAAGCATTTTCATGAAGTAACTTTTTCTCTAACTTAGTGTAAGCTTTCGTGAATGAAGTACGCTGCACTGTTTTATTTCTTTTAAAAATTTCCATTCTTACTATCTGTTCTAGTTCATTAATTTACTAATCAATATTTAATGAGTTATAAATATATCTAATACAATAATAACTTCAAAATGGAAATTCCTTTTCGTACCTTTCGTTGCCAATCCTTAAGACAAGGCCGCCCTACCGGGGGAGCCAGAAATGTCATTACTAACCGGATTGACTACGATTGCGAGAGGCATCTTGTCTATCAATTGACAATATTTTAAAACAAACACAAAAAAAATATTTATTTTAAATAAAAAACAACAAAAAGCTCAGAGTTTCAAAATATTTCAAAAGCCAATTCAAAAATATTTCCAGATCTTTCTTACATCTCTTGCCATTTTCAGAGTAACTTAAATACCCAGAATAATTTTGGTGGCGCTGGCGCAAACCACTTGGAGTTAGATAGGTGGCGCTGCATACTTACCTACACTGGAGTTGGTATTTGGATCAACAAGAACCATATTTCCCAGATTGGGGATTTTGAAGCTCAGAAATTGAAAACAAGGCTTGTGTATTCAGCGCGTGATTTTGTAACTTAAAATATAGTCTGCACTTAGTAAAATAATCGTATTTGAGATCATCTCCTTGATTATTCTGAGCGTAATATTGTTACTAAAAGTATTGTCCTAATTAAAATAAGCATTTCCTCCATAAACCCTTAGTACTGAATCCTGGTACATGAAGATTTATTCATTAGATCAAAAGTTACAGCTGTAATCATGATTACAATAGTAATTACAGTAATCAATTTCTTGTAATTTTGTTTACAGCCGTAATCAAAATTTTGATTACAACTGTAATCATGATTCCAAGTAATTGTGATTACAAGTAATCACAACAAAAACGATTACGGGTACTCATGATTACAAGTAATCAAAATATATGATTACATGTAATCGTGATTATGCGTAATCAAACTATATGATTACATGTAATCGTGATTATGTGCAATCAAACTATACGATTACAAGTTATTACGATTGCATACTATACGCAAATTCATTTTGTAAGAACGTATGGGTTTACATATTTTTATGTACATAGAAAGTACACACGCATGAACATACAATTTGTGATCCCTATATATAGATATACAATGTATGCACAAATGTTGTTTGTACGTACAATATACATAATTATATTGTAATATACTTAATGCTATACGTATATCCTTAGTACATATAATTATAAATTTATGATACATGTACGCATGTATATAAGTTTGCACGAAAATGTAATGTTTTCTACCTTTGTATACATAGACAATATAAGTATGAACGTATATGAAAATAATGTTTATACTATCGCATGCTTTTATGTACTTAAGTACATACATTGTATCATTTTACGATAATAGCACGTATATACAATGCACGTATGTATATAAAATTGTACGTATTTACGTACAAAATGTAAGAATGATGCTTAAAGGTACAATATAAGCGCATAGTTGCGTAAATAAAATGCATACATGTATGCATGCTCATTTATATGTACATAGATGTATGTACAAGCAAAGACATAGCACTATTGATCAAATCCTTTTTTTCTGCCAGAACATAAGAGATGCTCAAAATCTCAGCCCCACCCACCACACTATTGCCGCTCTCCTGGATCTTACGAAAGCGTTTGACAGGGTATGGAAGCACAAGCTATTAATTAAACTACACGACACATTTAACATTCGTGGTAACACCTTGGCGTGGATCTCGGATTTCCTGCACCACAGATCTATCAGGGTGAATTTTAACAACACCTTCTCAGACCCAGTTGAGCTCGGACAAGGCGTCCCTCAGGGTTCGGTCCTGAGCCCTACGCTGTTCTCTTTTTACTTGGCAGGCATTGAGAAAACACCTCCTAAAGCTGTAAAAGGTGACTTGTTTGCTGACGACATCGTTCTCTGGAGCTCTGGAAATGATTTAGTCGAAATGGAAAGGAATCTTAACAATGCATTATCTGCTTTTTCAGACTACGCTTCGGAGTTCAAACTTTGTTTTAATCCTGCCAAATCCATCGTCACTTTCTTTACCACCAACAAAAGATTGTACAACTATCAGCCAAATATAAGGATGGATAACAAGAATCTTGCTTACGAAAAGCATCCAATTTATCTCGGATACGTCTCAGACCCAGAATGGACAAGCAACAAACATATTGAACATATTGTCTCAAAATGCAAAAAGCGATTAAACTTACTTAAATATATTGCGGGCAAAGATTGGGGAGCCGATGCTGTCACGTTAAGAGGTACCTATTTGTCTCTCATTAGACCCATCCTGGAATATGGCTTTCCTGTGTACTCCTGTGCTTCTGCCACTAACCTGGATAAATTGGAAAGGGTCCAACTAAGTGCTGCAAGAATAATTACTGGACTCAGACGTAGTTGCCCTAAGGAAATAGTCCTCTGTGAGGCTGATCCTCAACCCCTCCAAACTAGAAGAAAGGCTAATCTCACCAATTATTTCAACAAACTTTCTAGCTATGGTCAGCACAATAAAACCTCTCTTTACCTTAACAACTGGCGCAATTATCAGCGACTGAAGAAAAACAGTCCATTCAGTCATGCTGAACTTCTGCATTTGCCTTCTGCAGACGTTGAGCCCCACTCCTTAAAATCTTGTCTGAATCCTTCAGAAGGAGTCCCCCGTGTCCATTTCCACTTCGGCTTTTTTGCTCCGGTCACAAAGAAAGGTCATATTCCAGCTGAACTTAGGCAGCTAGCTTTGGAAATTTCAGGCGAGATTCCCAGTGACGCCGTAAAAATTTACACAGACGGTAGTGGACTCGGAAACCTAGCTGGTAGCGGCGTCTTCATTGAAAAATTTGGGCAAAATTACTCCATCTGTCTCCGTAATCCTGATTTCACTTCAGTCTTTCGAAGTGAATTAATCGCAATTGAACAGGGCATCGATGCTATAATAAACGAGAGTGACTTTGGAGATCTTTGGATCCTGTCGGACAGTCTCAGCTCCCTTCAACACCTACACAACTGGACTAAAGTTGGAGACAAAACAAGCATCTCCATCCTTCTTAAACTTCAACTTATTTCAAAGCACCACAACGTTCATCTTCAGTGGATACCATCCCACGTTGACATCTTTGGAAATGAGCAAGCGGATCGCTTGGCCAAGGAGGGCTGTAGTCATTTAACATCTTCGTCCTCAGCCCTTACCTTTTCAGAGTATCAGTCCAAAATCAAAAGCCATCTATAAAAAAAGTGGAGGATCCCCCCCTCTCATCATTGGTATGCTGCCAAGGAACCGGGCTCTTCACTTGTGGTGAAGAGCCACAGGTGATAGAGCATCTCAAACAGCTATTTCCAGGCTGGCAAGTGGACACACGAATAGTCTCTTGTACTTTGAAGGAAGAAAGACTTATGCAGTCTGCTCCAAATGTGAAGCCCAGCAGGCCTCAGCTGAACATATCCTCGACTGCTTGGGCCTTTCCAAGGAAGACTTATATGCTTCTCCACTTCTTATAATCGACTTTTTGAGGGTCAACAACCTACTAAATCTTGTCTGACTTCGTCAGACAATTAGAGGATAAGAAACAACAACAACAACACGCAAAGTATGTACTTATGTACAACGCATGCATGTACTTATGCGCAAGTACGTATGTACTTGCATAACTACATGCTTTGTTAATACTTATGCGTATCTAAAGTATGGATATACAAAAAAAAAATAGTTACATGCACAATGTACGTATGTACATACAACGTATACATGTAAATAATTACAAGTAATGTATAAATACATGCGTACATTTAAATATCTGTGATTAGAATATACACATGCATTGTGCATACATTAAAAGTTTATGTTGGAAAGTTATTAAAGTTTGTTTTAAAATTTATTCTAAGACATATAAAACTCGATCTCATATTTTTTTAAAAGCAAACGATAATCTTATTTTAAATTTCTAAATATTACTATAACAATTAAAGCTGAAAACTAAATTTAAATATCGTCTGATTTTCTCATTTAATTTGCTTGAGTCATTATAAGTTAACTTACATGCATTTTATTTATTGCATTGTACACATACTTAAACATAAACTAAATGTACATATGTATACGTGTAATGTATGTACGTATGTATAATGTATGTACATACATTCATGCACTGTACATTCATATATAGTACATATGGATATGCATACATGGAACATACATGCATTGTACATGTGTGAATACATTCATTGGACATATACACATTTTGCACATATGCATAGACTGGGATAGCATGCATATACACATGTAAAATTTGTATGAAAGAATTATGTCCAATATATTTATGCACATATGTACTGTATATGTACACACACACACACCAACATTTAACCCCGCGCCTATGCCCCTAAAAGGGCATTTATCGGTTAATGGTTAAGGTTGGAAGACGAGACAGATAGAAAAAAGAGAGGAAAATATAGCAAATAGAAACAAAAAAGAGAAGAAAATAAAAAGAAATATGAAAAAAAAAGAAAAAAAAAGAAGCGATTATTCTATTTGTTAGGGCATTTGATTAAAAAGTATCCAGAGCTAATTGGCCAAGTTTAGTTGTGGTTGTTGCTCAATATTGCATAATTTTGTCATTTTTTCATGAAAATTATTTCAGGATTTCCTCGTATTCTTCTAGAAAATTAATGAGGTTGGTTGCCTTCTGTTTCAACTTTGGATTCTTACAGATGGATCTCTTCCAGGCTATGAGGAATTCTAGCTTCGGTTGTTTAAAGTGGTAGGATGTGGTAAGCGGACATTCTATTGCATAATGCCACACTGTTCCTACTCCTCCACAGGCACATGTATTGTCAGTTGCCAGGCAGAATCGCTTTAGATATGCTTTAAAGGGGCCATGCTCTGTAAAGAAGAGGATTAGCTGCCTATTCCATTCCAAAGGTTTAAATGAGACATCTGGAAAAATTTCTCTGATTAATGTGCCTGATTTCGGTTTGTGATGATGCCAGTAGTGTTGCCAGTCCTTTTTAATTTGAGTTTTAGCTTTAAACTTAATAAATGAGTGTGGAACTTTGATTTTAAAAAATTGACCCGTATTAATTGCCTCTTTAGCTAAATTATCTGCTTGTTCGTTTCCATCGCTGTTGTTATGTGCTTTAATCCATGAGATTTGAAGGTCATTAGTATTATTAAGTATATTTTGGATGTCTTGTATAATCTGATGAGTGGTATTATAATTCTTAAGTGCTATTATTGTTGATAGGCTGTCTGACCATATTGTAGTTTGGCTTGCGATTTTTTGTTTTATGGCGTGAGTGATGGCTTCCTTTAGTGCTATTGCTTCCGCCTGGAATACTGTGTTGTAAGAACTAAGTTTCAATTGTGTGGCCGATGTAATTATGCCATCTTCATATTGAACAATTGCAGCACCCGTTCCATCAGCCTTCTTGGATCCATCTGTAAATATGTTTATTTTTCTTGTTAATCTAGCTTGTTTAATGAATATGAAATTATTTGTCTTTATGTTAAAATTCGCAGGGTGGATATCATTTAATTTAATTTTTTTGTCAATTTGAGTGGAGTGAAAACAGGTGCCATCTATTGTTGAAGAGAAATTTTTATTTCTGATGAGGTTGATTCTTATTGCCTCCTGCTGAAGAGTAATATGTAATGGAGGTATTGCCAGAATAACCTGCAGGGCGTTTGTGGGGGATGTACGATAGGCACCAGAGATATTCAGCAGAAATTTTCTCTGGATGGTATCTAGTTTGTTTCTGGTGTGTTGTTTGGGATTAACACACCAGACTGCAGCTGCATGGGCGATCATCCTTTCTGTGCAGGTTTTGTAAATGATTCGTCTTTGGGTTTTATTTATTCCCCATTTTCCTCCAGCTATTCTTTGTATGGCCTGAAATTGTCTGGCAGCTTTGTCTGCCTGGATGTTTAGATGGTCAGTCCAGTTGAGGTTCTCATCAAAATTGAGGCCCAGGATCCTGACCACTTTAGATCTTTTAATTTTTTGCCCGTTGAGATGTACTGATGGGCCATTCACTAGTTTGCATTTTAGTAATAAATAAGTGGTTTTATCAGTTGAAATATTTAGACTATTGTCCGTTGCCCAATTGTTAAAATCATTTATTGCTTTTGTGGCCAGGATGCCTAGATCTGATTCAGTGGAAGCTGCCAAGACAAAGCTGAAGTCATCTGCAAAAGCCCTCAAAGTTATTCTCGCATCATTTGGATGTTTGAGCAGAGAGAGGATGCTGTTCCAATTGTAGTTAAGGGGCTCGTCAGCTGATATATTCCATGATAAGGGTCCGCTACATGACCCCTGGGGTGCTCCTATTGTTTGGTGTTTTTGCACCGGTCCTTCTGGAGTATTGATTATAATACTTCTATTTTGAAGGAGACTCTTGAATAAATTGAATATATTGGATGGAGCTTTTATTCTGTTTAAATTCTCGAGGATGGTTTTGTGTTGGAGTGTGTCGAAAGCCCCTGCGATATCAATGGAAAGGATCATTGTATATAGTTTCAGACTTCTGCAGGTATTGACTTCCGTAATTATATTTAGGAGTGCATCATCTACAGAGGATCCTCGCCTGAATCCAAATTGGTTGGGATTAAGTAGATCATTACGTTCAATAAAATATGTTAGTCTATATGTTATTATTTTTTCTAGGAGTTTTCCTATGGTTGGGAGTAGGGTGATGGGGCGATAGTTCTTGATGTTTGTTGTATCTTTACCAGGTTTATGAAAAAGTATGAGTGAGCCTTGTTTTAACGCCCTTGGGAAGTGCTCTAGTTTAAAGCATTTCTGTATGTATTTATGTAGGATGTCTGGAAAAGCTCTGTGGATTGTCTTCAGAATTTCATTATCAATTCCATCAGGACCGGGTGCTTTCCTGGTTGGCAATGAATCAATATTTCTATCTATTTCTTCTTCAGCTATGAGAAGGTCTTTATTAGTGCTGATAGGTACAAGGTTAATTAAATCTTGTGTGACAGTTGGATATAAGGAGTTCAGGATTCCTTGGGCATTATCTTTGAAGCATGTAGCGCTTCCTAGTTGAATGAGTTCTGATGGTGGTGAACCTTTTGTGAAGACTGTTTTATATGGTTTGCCGAAGGTGGTGGTAGATTTTGTGCAGAACTTCTTCCAACAAGACCTTTTTGTTTTGTTTATTAGTTTAATATAGTTGGCTCTTGCTTGCTTAAAATTAATTTTGAAGGTATTCTTTAGGTTCTCATCTTGACATTTCTGAAATCTTTTCCTCATAGCCTGGAGTTGTTTTTTCTTTATTTGCAGCTCTTTGGTAAACCATGGTATTTTTGGTGTTATGACTTGAAGTTTTTTCTTTAAAGTTTGATTGCAAGCATGTTGTATCGTGTTGATTAGGAATTCAGTAGTGTTTTCCAGGTCTTGTTTGTTGTTTGTATGTTCTATTTTGCTAATAATGTTTTTTACTGACTTTCCTAGTACTTTGTTTATTTTGAAGAGATTACCATATTGGGTTTTGAACCTCGTCAGCGTATATTGTGCCCCTTTATCTTGGATTTTAAGTAGGATCCAACAGTGGTCACTTAGTGTTTCTTCTTGTAGTACGCTTCGTGTTGAGGTGTTAGCTAAGGATTTATCTGTTGTTAGGATTAAGTCTGGCCATCCTTGGTAGGTGGTGTTACTGAAAGTTGGTGGGTCTGATTTGTTGTTGATTAAATATAAATTTTTCGAAGTTATAAAATTCTGTAGATGATTTCCTCTACTATTGTTCCTACGACCCCCTGATACTTATAACGTTTTTAAATTTGCGCATTTTGACAAAGAATAGATTAAAAAATGTCATTTTAAAAATGTTGCTTGGAGAGAGAAACCGATTGGAGAATTGGAAACAGCGATGCGAAAGTATATAAGATCTGTTTTATTATCTCATGCAACAGAAAACAAGAATGTAAAACAAAAAATTGTCCCCTAGTGTTATTCATATTTCTAAACAAACTTCAAATAAATAGCACTCCAAATTATAAGTTCCCATTCTGTGATCCCGATACTTCTGAATGAACCAAAGCAATTATTTGAAATAGTATTAGTAATCACGTTTAAAAAAGACATTTTGAGTTGATTTTGATGCTTCTTAACACGCTGATTTGGATGTTTGGACAGATTTCGCCGGCCTTCATGTTTCTGCCTCCCTTAAATATGAATTTGCGACGTCTAATATGGTCCTTATTTGCTTCATATTCAACAATTTTCTAAAAATATATATTATTGACGGCCATTTTAGAAAACTTAGCCCAAGTATTAACTAGATATGCCTGGTTATTGATGCATTTTCTCACATTAGTAATATTATTTACATTTATGAAAATATTTAAGGAACATTAGGCATTTTGTCTTGCAGTGAGGGTTCGAAATTTTAGCACTTCATCTATGATTTTTCCATTATTAAAAAGTCTAGCCCAATATTTTTCATAAGCATTTTTAAGAACTTATTTATCTTTCCTGATTTCAGATGTCAGACAGTGTGGATTGAAATTGCATTTGATGGTTTCGATGTGACAAATATGACATACAATGCAAAATTTGAAGTAAGTATTTTGCTTATATATTTCTTTAAAAGAAGTTATTTAGAAACTTAATTACTTATTAGCCATGAGCAACCAAGTTAATAATCAATACAAATGAGTTAACTAAAATTGTGATTGCAACGCAAAGTTTTGCTAGCTTAAAATAAAATGACAAGAAAAGAATTTTAAGAGCATCACCAATCTGATTACACACCGCATTCGGTTGTTGAAAATGAGTTTAAAACTTCATACACTTCGATGGAATTCCGTTCATCTTTCTGTCTTAGATAGTATTCTGCTTTTAACAGCCTTATAGATAAAGTTTAATCTAATTTTAACACCACAAACTCTTAATTGCAAATGCAAAAATTGTTTCAAGTTGTTGCTTTCTTATATTTTTTTATATTATTTCATTCTCCTCTTCCTTTCTTTCTTTTTGTTTTTCCTGACTCAACTTATAGAAAAATACTCCTTTATTCTCACTGAAATTTGAAGAAAATTGCAGTAGAATTATCAGGAAAAAAAATATCACTTTTTCAGTATAGTGCACATTAAATCAGTTGTTTCAGTAATGTACGCTTGCTTTTCGGCAGTCCCCTCATACCAAAATTTACATAATTTAGTTAATATTCCGTTTTCCAAAAGTCAAAATTCAAAAGTTCTGCCACTAGTTACACGAGTGCAATTGCAGATCCTAACTATCAATTATCTAAATGATATTTTTTTGAGCTTATTAGCTAATTAGCTCAGAAAATAATTTCACAAGCCCCCTCGGGATGTTGTTACAATTTTAATCAATGAAACACTCGTTTTTGCATATATTTTTTTTATTATTATATAATTATTCCTCTTTATTGCAGAGCATAGAACTGTTTAGTGTGATCGGCGGTTACATGGGAATGTACCTTGGAGTTTCGATTGTGGCTGTTTATGATTTTGCTGAAATAGTGATGACAGGAGTTCATACTTTTTGGCGAAAGCATTCTAAAAATAAAAAGCAGTCGAAAAAGCATAGTAAAAAAATATTTATCTCAAAAATTCAATCGAAAGTTCAATTTGAGATTTCAAAGGATGGAGTCACTAAGAGGGAGGAAAGCTCATAAAATGTGTTAATTTCAGAAATTAAATTTCTTTCCTTTGTAACCTTTGACTTGTAATCTGCATTTTTATTATTATTACTGAATTCTGGATAATTCGTCATAGAATGACTTACAATTTGTGCACTGAAATAAAGAAATAAAAATGAAGGAATATTAATTACCTCACTTTTACAATGGTTTTGCTATTCTACTCAATATGTGCAAACATATATTTACTACTGCATAATTATGAAAATGTAAACATATTAACCTTAAAATTTCAAATGAACCAAAAAGCTTATGACTTCTTGTCCACGGACAATCCCTATATATAAGAGTAAGTAACGACAAGTAATCGGCGCAAATTGATAAGTATAAATACGGTTGAAAGCATAATTACGGTAAAAAAAAATTCTACTGCGATACCTAAAGGTTTTAGGGACGTTAAAGATCACATAGTGCAGCAATTCTCAACCTGTGGGGCACCCCCCCCCCCAGTGGAGCGAAAATATCCAAAAGAAAGTATTATTTAAAAATATTGAAAATATTGACGAAAAAAATTGATTGAAAGGAAAGCACATATACACGTAGAAAACAAAATACATTTCGACATATTTAATAACTTACTAAAGTAAAACAACTTACTAAATAAAAACTTAAGGAGGGTGAGCCAAAGGTTGCCATAGCTAAGCTTTGAGGATTTTTCCTAATTTTCTGGTTAAGTATATTTTTTAATTTATTAAATTATTATTATTATAATTTTTATTTATAAAGAATTTTTTGTAGATTCTTACACCTATCTCTAATACATATCACGTATACTTCTAAATGTAAAATAAAATTTCATTTATTTTATAGTACAATTTCAAAATTGTAGCTTTTGAGCCTAACGTGGCTCACAGGTTGCAAAAATGGCCCATATATTGAAATCAATATCTTCTTACTTGGAAATTAGAACGACAGCTGCAAACAATTCAATCACTCCATACATTAGAGGCCATTCAGGGAAATCTCTTCCAATTCAGCATGTGCACCTCAGATACAAGATTTAAAATGCAGAAAAACATTGTGATTAAAAATGAAATTAATTCAATTATTTTTTTCTGGGAGGGGCTACGCTAGGAACACTGACCACCTTTGGCTCCTCTACCTTACTTAATAAAAACATACTAAATTAAAGACAAATTTAATAATTATTACTGACTTCCTTTGCAGGGCAAAGTTTTTCGAGGGAGGGCTTAATATTAGAAATAGCCACTCTCAGTTTTGTTTCTATATTTAGCCGAAATCTATATTTTGTCTTCAATTAAGCCACAGCAGGAAATCCAGTCTCACAAAGATAGGATGTTAAAAATGGTAATAGAATGCGAAATGTTCTTTTTTTAGTGCAGAAAAATCATCCTCTACTCCTGCTGAAAATTCAAACAGTGATTCATTACTAAATTGTCCTTTGATTTCGCCACTTGTCGTGAAGTCTACGAATTTTTCTTCCTCATCAATTGAGAGTCCTTCGGGAGTCTTATAAAATAGATCCCTAACCCACTCGTAACTTGCTATCAGTTTGTCGCCAGCAGAAAAATGCTTTTCAAATTTCTTTGCCACCATGGCTGAATGATTTTTAATGGTGACCAAAAAAAACTTTTACGTGTTCTTCTTGAAAGTTTTAGTACAATTATACGCAATGCGAACATTGTTAGGATTTTTCTTTTTTGCTTTAAATTTCTGCTCCACAATTCCAATTTTCTACAAAAAGTATTAACTTTATCACTTATATCCAACATATGTGTATTTGCTCCTTGAAGATTCAAATTATTTAATTTCTCGAATATGTCGACCAAGTAGTTCAATTTCCTCACAAATAAATCATTGCGAAAATTCTGGGCTTCCGGACTGTTTTCTTCTTCTAGGAAAATGGTAATTTCTTCTCTGAATTCAAAAACACGTTGCAAAAATTTCCCACATGATAACCATCTTGCCTCGCAATAAAATAGTGACGCTGAATGTACTGAACCGATTCTCGATTTCAGGGTTCTCATTTTCACATAATTTTTTACATTACGACCGTAGTTAACACAATATTCAGACCAGGACTCATTTCTTTTGAAGCCAAAGCTTCTCTGCGAATCATACAATGTGTCCAAATCTATGAAGCGATTTTTGTTTTACAAGTGCTTGTATACTTTGGAATCTTCCGGATATTGAACGAGCACCACCGGTGCATATTCCGACGCAATTTTTCCATTCAATGTTTGCCTCGTTCATAAAATCATTTGAAATAGCAAATAATGCGGGCGCTGTTGTTTTGAGTTCTATTGGTTTATAGAAAAGTAGCTTTTCTACTACTGGCACGTTATCACAAAATCGAACATAGGCAATTAAATGAACATCTTTATTACTATCTGTTGCTTCATCAAGCTGCGTTGAAAACAATTTCTCACGCAATTTCGAGAAAAGCTGACTCTGTACATCTTCATCTATATCACCAATTCGACGAGCAACAGTTTCATTTGAAAGAGGTATGGACTGCAATCGTTTTGAAAGATTATCTCCAAACATAGTTTCTACCAGAGTTGGCCAAAAATGTAATCGATTACATTTTTTGATTACATAATCAATTACTTGTAATCATGATTACAATTTTCAAAAATTTTGATTACAGCTGTAATCATGATTACAATTTTGATTACAGTAATCAGTTACTTGTAATCATGATTCCAAGTAATTGCGATAACAAGTAATCACAAGAAAAACGATTACGGGTAATTATGATTACAAGTAATCAAAATATATGATTGCAAATTGTGATTGCATGTAATCTAAATACACAATTACAAGACTATTGCATTCTTATAAATGATTCTATTTTACAGTAGATAGTATAATGTATTTTATAATGATACATTTTGCACGCATTTACATGTACTGCATTTTGTACGTATTTGTATACGTACAAATGAATGTAACTAAAATGTATGTACATATGATTTTATCTAGTGCATATGCTCAGATATTTTAGTTTCACACACATGTACATACACTTATATTGTAAGTATAAAATATATGTACGCATGCATATAGATAATAATTACGTATGTATAATCAAACAATGTAGACATGTACATTTATGCACAATGAATATATGCATTTTATGCAAATATTTGTGTATGTAAAATGTATATCTATGTTCATGTACGCATGTATATACAAGTACTTGTTGTTTGTACGAACATGCATACATTGGCTGTACAATGCATGTCCCATGCATGCGTGTGCAATTTATTTATGAACAGTATAATATATGTATGCATGTACAATATAGGTATATATGTAGTATGTACAATATATGTATGTATACATGTACATGATATGCATGTCCAATGTATTTATGTATATACACATAATATGTTCATACTCAAAGTATGTATCCAAATATGCATAATACATTTGTGTACAATTGTTAGTACATTGGGCGTATTTATATTTTACATATATTCATACATACATTCGACATGCATAACGTATGTACATACACACATTTGAGATGCATATATTGTACAGATGTATATATTGTACAGATGTATATACATATAGCGTACAGATGTATATTCATATAATGTACATATGATGAAATGAACATATAATGTTCATATAATGTACATATGTGTGTACGTATACAGTACACATGTGCATAAATATATTGGACATAATTCTTTCGTACAAATTTTCGTGTACATGCATGCTATCTATGCATATGGTGCAATGTATATATGTCCAATGAATATATCCACTCATGTACAATGCACGTATGTTCCATGTATGCATATCCATATGTACTATATATGCATGTACAATACATGAATGTATGTACATACATGGTACATGCGTACATACATTACACGTATACATATGTACATTACATTTATGTCTAAATATGTGTACAATGCAATAAATAAAATGCATGTAAGTTAACTTTTAATGACTCAAGCAAGTTAAATGACAAAATCATACGATATTTAAATTTAGTTTTCAGCTTTAATTGTTATATATCATTTTGAAATTCTTTGAATAATAAATTATTTTCAGGAGGTATTTTCATGAAATGTTTGACAATACAGATTTTTTTTTTTTATAACATAATGCATGATTCATAGAAATTTTTTAAATGGTAAAAAGCACGGTAAATTTTAGGTGTGGAAATAATATTTAGAAATTTAAATAAAATTATCGTTTGCTTTCCAAAAAATATGAGGTCGAGTTTTATATGCCTTAGAATAAATTTTAAAACAAACTTTAATAACTTTCTATAATTTTTTTAATGTATGCACAATGTATGTGTATATTGTAATTACATATATTTAAATGTACGAATGTATTTATACATTACTTGTAGTTATGTACATGTATACGTTGCATATACGTGCGTACATTGTGCATATAACTATTTTTTTGTACATCAATACATTACATGCGCATAAGTATTAACAAAGTATATAGTTATACAAGTACATACATACGTTGTACATAAGTACATACTTTGCATGTACATATATCGATGTACATATAAATGTACATGTATGCATGTACGCATTTTATTTATGCAACTATGTGCATATATTGCACCTTTAAATAACATTCTTGCATATTGTACGCAAATACGTACAATTTTATATACATAACGCAGATTGTATATACGTGTTATTATCGTAAATTTATACAATGTATGTACTTAAGTGCATAAAAGCATGCAAACGCATAAACATTATTTTCATATACGTTCATACATATATTGTCTATGTATACAAAGATACAAAACATTGCCTTTTTGTACAAACTAACATACATGCGTACATGTATCATAAATGCATAATTATATGTACTGAGCATATGCGTATTGCATTAAGTATATTACAATATAATTATGAATATTGTACGTACAAACAACGTGTGTGCATACATTGTATATATAGGAATCGCAAATTGAACGTTAATGCGTGCGTGCGTTCTATGTACATAAAAATATGTAAACTCATGCATACTTACATAATGAATTTGCATATAGTATACAATCGTAATAACTTGTAATCGTATAATTTGATTACAAGTAATCACAATTGCCTGTAATCAAATACATGTGATCATGATTACATGTAATCATATATTTTGATTTCTTATAGTCATAATTACCCGTAATCGTTTTCGTTGTGATTACTTGTAATCGCAATTACTTGTAATCATGATTACAAGTAATTGATTACTGTAATTGAAAAATGCAATCGATTACATTTT
The DNA here is from genome assembly GCF_043381705.1 of Parasteatoda tepidariorum. Lineage (NCBI taxonomy): Eukaryota > Metazoa > Arthropoda > Arachnida > Araneae > Theridiidae > Parasteatoda > Parasteatoda tepidariorum. Next base: position 51,907,916 of record NC_092209.1, on the reverse strand, counting down.
AGCTCTACTCTGATGTAATCAAAAATTTTGATTACTTGTAATCGTGATTACAAGTAATTGATTACATAGCTGTAATTATCTGTAATCAATTGCAGTTGTAATCGATTACTGTAATCGACGGCCAACTCTGGTTTCTACAATCTCAATTGATGCTGGCAAAATAAGCTCTTCACCAAATGTGTGTGGTTGTTTACATCTGGCTATTTTATATGAAACTTTGTAGGATGCAGTTAAAGCTTTTTTAATCACAGACAAAGTTTCTTTAAAAAATGATTTTTGCTTTTTATATGACTTTAATTTTAATTCGAAGAATTCTCTCAGTTTGTTGACGTATTCACTATCAAGCGTTTCCAAATGTCGTTTAAATTTATTAAGTTTCATGCTGCCTGCGGCCAACATTTTTGAGTAAATGATACACAGGGGACTTTTTTCTTCATTAACTTCAGTACTGGTAAACCCAAAATTTAAGCATTCTTGAGAATATTTTCTTGGTTTTATTTTCGGAACCACCATCATCTGTGTACTTGTTGATGCTTGACTATTGTCTAATGCTTGCTTACTTCAGCTTAAAAATTTATCCATGAGTCTGAATAAATCTGCTGTCGTGAATATTTAATATGGTGAATTGCAATAAATACGAAAACGTACATAACATACACATTCACGATAGATTCGATAGCTATAGAAGGATCGACTCGAATGAGACTGGCTGGAATTGAAACTTGCGTTATCGAACATTTTCCTCCTTCCTATGAGAAAACATTTGCTCTGCGCATGCTCAAGACGGCATCAGTTAGTTATTCAGGTGTTTCTTTCCCTCATTTAGAAAACAAGTTGTTTAGTAAAATTAGTAATTATACTAAATTTTATTCTCTCTAGTTTCATAATGTATCAATTCCATCAAGAGCAAAAACGTTTTTATAAAATATCTTTGTTATGGAGTAGATTCTCAAGTGCATAAAAAGTTACACGAGCAGTTGTTTAATTACTATTTTTAGAATATGTGCACTCCCGTTTATCGGTACAGTCTTAATTAGACATAGCAAATTTAAGTACACTTTAAACCTCAAAGATAAGAATTTCTGGTTCTTACACAGATTAGCTTCATCAATGATACAACATAACTGAAAAACACTGTCACTATCTGCAAAAGATTGTTCGAAATAATCAACATGGAAATTTTGTATTAATAACAAAATTACATCACAGTCATCTATCTATACATAATAATAAACGCGGTTGTGTGTGTGTCTGTAATCACAATATATCACCCCAGAGGCCTCGCCCAGGCACGAAACTCGGCACATAAATGTGTTTTGACATAATGAAGTATTTTTTTTCTTTTTCAAAAATTTGGATTAGTTTTTTAGTTATCAGTCATTTTGTAAGAAAATCTATGCTTTTTCGTCTTCAAAGAGCCATATTCAAAAAACTATTAAAAAATGCATATACTTTTCTCCACTCTTATAAATGTATGCTAATGCGAACCTTACAATTGAAATATTAATTTTCGACAACTTAAACCAATAATATACGAAGGAATTAATAATTTAATTGTAAGGTTCGCATTAGTTTACATTTATCAAAATGGAGAAAAGTTTAACTTTTGTATTAAAAATGTGGCAACATATTCGACACGTAAATAGAACGCTTCGCTTTGATATATTTGTTGCTGAAATAAATTTTGTCATTGTCACTCGATTACAAAAGTAAATTTAAACCAAAACTTGTTGGCATTTGAAGAAGAGCCTCAGAGCTCAAATAAATCTTGATAGGCTAAATTAAGCCTCACCTATTGAAACGCAGGGCTATAAGCGAAAGCAGAGAGCACGCCGCACTTTACTATACTCAATACTAAATATTTGTTGCTGTTCATAATTGTTATAATAAGTTTTTTTTCTTCTTTCCACACTCTATTTTTTTTTTCTTAAGCGAAGACGATAATTTTT
>NC_092209.1:51900967-51902249 GCF_043381705.1 Parasteatoda tepidariorum | reverse complement strand
CATTATAGTGGGTTTATTAATTTTGATTCTATTCTGTTCACTGCAATTTTAAAAAGCTTTGCTTGAATTTTCAATTGTTTCATTGAAATATCACTATGTTTTGGCCGCTATTCCTGTTACCACGGAGTTCTGGCAACCAAGTAAGACGCCAAACATAAGTCGCCGATTTCGCCAAGGGGCACCCTCAAGTATATTTTCCCCCGTTTTTGTGTTCTTTTCATGTATTTAGCATTTTAGTTTTTTTTCTTGAGCGTTGTAGCCATATAATATATAAAATAGGAATTTAATTGTTTTTGAAGGAACGATCACACTTACTTTGGATCTCTTTGGTTTTTCTATTCTTTATTTTAACAGTTTTTATTAAATGTAATTAGTTATTTTCAGAAAGTTTCAGTTTGCAGGTAAGCACTTAGATTTTAATATTAAGTTTCATGATTTGCTTTCATAGTAATTGTTGTTCTAAAGCAGTGTTTCCCAACGTGGGGTCCGCGCCCCACCGGGGGGCAATTTTATTGTAAAGGGGGGCAATTCAAAAATGGACTCAACATGAGTTTAAACTCTTTGCTCTGGACCATTTAAATACAATGCGAGATTTCGGTGACAAAATCGAAAGAAAAAAGGAAATTCTTAAATAATTTCGGTCAATAAATATTATGTGACTTAGGGATTTTTAAGGTGACAAACCTGAAATGAAGTATCTGTTTACAGTCGATGGTAAAGCATTTGTGAGTTATTTAGCCATTATCTTTGAAAAACTGAATATATTAAATAAGAAACTTCAAGGAGCAAATAAAACTCTTGTTGATGCAAAAGACTTATTACCGCGATGCTATTTTACATATGGTTAAGAGGAAACTAGTTTAAATATTGGTATAATCATTACCTCCTATATTAGAAAGCCTCCACATGGTTTTTTTATAAGTAGTCTGCTCAGACTATTTACAAAGTGAATCATTTGTGTTCATGAATCTAAATTATTTTTTAAAAGCAATTGAGAGAAATTTCTCATATTTAATTGTGAATTGAATCTGTAGTGGTTGACAAGTAAATAAGACAAACCAATCATATTCAAAAATTAAACATATTTTTAGAAACTTATTTGCTATTACTATCTTATTTTTACTAGATTTTCTATTAAATGCTTCGTTCGTAAAATTGTTTATTTTCATAGTGGTCTGATCGGACTACCTACAAAAAACAGTGTGGAGGCTTTCAGTTATAGGAAGCTTTGGTATAATCCGCGGAAAGTGGTTCTTAAGGCTTATCGAGGTTCTGTGTATTA
>NC_092209.1:51879637-51900467 GCF_043381705.1 Parasteatoda tepidariorum | reverse complement strand
AATATTTGACAAACTTCTCACTAGAAGTTCAATTTATATTGATTATTTATTTTATTTTATTCACTCATTTATTGTATTTTATGTTCTGTATTCTTGTACTACAACATGCATAATTTCAAATTATTTTACTCGAGCAATATGCTCATTACTAATTCTCTACTTTCAATTTTAGATAACAAGGACCTCACGGAAACACCACAAGGATCCACACGTCTTGGCGAAGGGGTAAAAGGCCGTTCCGGCCTCAGGCACCGCAACCAACAAACCGGACTAGGTCTAGGTACATATGTATACCCTACTTGTAAATTTGTGTTGTATTTTTCTATGCATTCAATTATTTGTAACTTTTTACCAAGGCAAAGTGCCATTCTTTTTTCTCTATTTTAACATGTGCCATTACTTGTCGCATTTTATGTAATCTGTCTATTGTTTTTGCTTATGTTCTCATTACAGGAAGAATGAAAAAAAGGTCATTAAGCATCAGACTTAGCAGACAGAGCAAAGGTACATCAGACTTAAACATGTTATATGAATATCTAAAATACCATTTCTTTTTTTATAGAAGAAAGTCAAAATGGAGAACCATTTAATTTGAAATCTATTAAAAATTTGAAAGTGGTAGCAAATATATGTCTAAAAGTTTATTTAATTTATGAATATACCTGGTTTGTTTTATTTACTTGTCAACCACTACAGATTCGATTCTCAAATATATATGATAAATTTCTCTCATGTACTTTTAAAATAGAATTTGGGTTCATGCCCACAAGTAGTTCGCATTTTAAATAATCTGCTCGGACTACTTATAAGAAAGCGTGTGGAGGCTTTTTGATGTAGGAGGTGATATGTCGGCCGTCCTGATCACTCTATCAGGGCTGCTAAGCACCACGATTTTTATAAAATATTTTATTTAGTAGTAGAAGATTAAAAACTAAAGATCTTAGAATATTTGGTAGTTTTGCCCATACTTTAATAGTCTCACCAAGAGGGAGTAGGATTTGGTTTGGTTTATTGGTTCAAACTACATCTGCTGACTTGTGTGCTGAATTAAGACTTATAAAACTTTGTCAAGTAGAAGAGCAGATAGCACAATATAGAGAAGGGTAGCATCGGACCCACTATGCACGGCGTTTGGCATTAGATATCTCTCGGACACACCAAGGCCCCGAGAGAGTAGGAACAAAGTGGCGTTTCATAGGAACTTTTGAAATACGAATCTTTACACTAAAACATAAAATTACTGGAAGAAATTCCCCCCCCCCCCCAAAGAGTAGAAATTGGCATCCCTGCTCTATTTATCTGATCTTTGCAACTGGGATTGGCCGTACAGATAGGCCAAGACCAGAGTATCCAGTAAAATTTTCTTGACCTTCATTCCACATTCGAAGATTTTTATCCTAATTGAAAGTTAAAATATAATTTTTTAAAATTGTTGATTACGAATCAGTTTTCAAAAAGAAGTAATAATTAGCAAAGTTATTTTTTAAGTTTCTCGATAACAGAAGACACTTTGAGCAATACAGTGTGACTATTGAGGCAGATTAAGATGCCCATTAGGATACTTCACCAAATACCGGGTACCCACTACTTGGAAAAAATAAAAAGTGGAGACAAACCTTTCTCAAGACTGCTTAAAACTTCATAAAGTTAACTTTCACTTTAGTTTTATAAGACCTGTTTCCAAGTATTCCCCACTACGATACACGAAATGAAAGTATTTAAACTCAGCGGCGCGACAGCCCATAGAGGGCCAAGGCCTACTGTGCCCATCTCAGTTTTCTTGACCTCGGTCTCTGGGGTGCAGGAGCAGATGTTACGGTTAGGTGGTCAGCCGAACGCGGAACCTCCAGTGCTTAGTTCCCAAGCATGTTTGGTACTCATTTAACGACCCACTGAGGGGATGAAAGGCTGGGTCAACCCTGCCCGGCCTGAGGATCGAACCAGGGACCTATGGCACGACAGCGCGAAGCGCTGCCGCTCATCCACCGGGCGATGAAAGTATTTAAATAGATATAATTATTTCAAAATATGTATATTTTTTAAAATTTGGCTACCACTTTAAAACAATCTCTTGGTCCTGCTTGAGGCGTGCTGATCAGACCTGATATCAGATCTAAAGAGGTTAAACGTAAATTCTAGCGAATAATCTTAAAAGCGTAGCTTAATTCTAAAAGTAGCTCAATAATTCTCACCCTGTAAGTAAGGCATGCAAAAATGCATTAAAGGTAACATTTTAGAGTGGAAATCCGTTTCGTTTTTTAGTTTTCTTTTGGTAAACGATAACAATTTATTCCTCTCGTTTAGTAAAGTTGTTTAAAAAAATCCTGCTAGACAGATGTATTAAAAAATGACCCAAATTCATAACAATCTTTAAATTTAATAGGTGTTATAGCAAAATGAAATAAAAAGAAAATAATTAAATTTTTTAATTTATAGCTCAAAGAGTTATCATATTTCCAAAAAATGTTGCGAAGACTTATTACCGCGATGCTATTTTACATATGGTTAAGAGGAAACTAGTTTAAATATTGGTATAATCATTACCTCCTATATTAGAAAGCCTCCACATGGTTTTTTTATAAGTAGTCTGCTCAGACTATTTACAAAGTGAATCATTTGTGTTCATGAATCTAAATTATTTTTTAAAAGCAATTGAGAGAAATTTCTCATATTTAATTGTGAATTGAATCTGTAGTGGTTGACAAGTAAATAAGACAAACCAATCATATTCAAAAATTAAACATATTTTTAGAAACTTATTTGCTATTACTATCTTATTTTTACTAGATTTTCTATTAAATGCTTCGTTCGTAAAATTGTTTATTTTCATAGTGGTCTGATCGGACTACCTACAAAAAACAGTGTGGATGCTTTCAGTTATAGGAAGGGTTGGTATAATCCGCGGAAAGTGGTGCTTAAGGCTTATCGAGGTTCTGTGTATTAAGTGTGATGTCGATACCTCAAGCGAAGTCAATGGTATTTTATTGCTAAAGGCACCCAAACACACTCAAGCCAGACTATTCGGAGAAAAGACACCAGATTAAGAGGAACACCCAGGTCCTTCAGTTTGGAGTTTTATTTATAGAAGTTTTATATATAAATAAGAAGGCTTCGAAATGCCTTTAATTTTATAAAAACTTTACATATGAAAAACAACAACATAAAAACAGGTTTCTAACAGTTATTACGAATTTTTGAATAGAAATGAAACGATTGTTTCGCATTTTTTGATCATCTTTAATTATTATTTTTTTGTGAAATGCATCTGTAAGGGAATAATTCGTTTCGAACGTTTAGAGTGGTGAACTCTGAATGTTAATGTGGTGTGGAAAAGATAAAACTCTTACTAGAATTAACGTATGTTTGCTAACACTTTTGTTAATTTATGAGATTTCTGGTAACTTAGTGAAAAATACCTGAGTATCTCATTCCAAAATTTAAAAAAAAATGTGCTAAATGATTTGCATTTGAAGAATTTATTTGGACTCATAATACCCATATGAATGATTTAAAAGACGGAGTCAAATGCTATTTTTTAAAAATAGATAAATCCTTTTACTTCAAAATTTGAATAAGGTTTTCCAGTACATATATTAGTACATCAACTTTTTATAAAAATACCTCTATACCATTCCTAAATTATGACTAAGAATATAATGGGGTGCATTTAAGATTTCATCAGTTGAAGGAATGCTTATTGTGTTAGGAACCATCTTTTCATTTTCGTCGCAGTAAGCTTTCTTTAGTTTACTATTTCAAAACAAAATCAAGTCCTTCTCATCTACTCAAATCTTGCGTTATTAATTTATCATTTATCAATTTATATTAAAATTTCCAATAGTCAGGCCTGTCAACTACTACGCTTATGTAAGAATACTTCATAGAGTAGTAGACATTCAAAAACCAAAGTTTCAGAATTTTTGCCAACATTTTAAAATCCTCACCACGAAAATGCTGGCTTCACGTCTCACGACACATAGAGGCGTTGTTTATGAACTTTTAAATCATTTATATGTGGTGGTGTGGAAAATAAGTTTAAATGAAAAAAAAACAACATTTAACCATAAACGTAGCTAACACTAGAATAAATTTTTACGAAAAGCGGAGTTGGCATCCCTGAATATACAAGGATTTATAGACCGTGGATTTTGTAGTTTTCAGTAACCTTTTCTGGTGTATTGTAGCCAATCTGATAAAACTTCTTCAAGACATGTTACAAACCACTCTAACATTATAAAATTAATTGATTTCAAACGTATACTAACCACTATTCATTAAAGAAAAAAAGAGCTAAATTTTCTCATTTTAACAAAGATGCCAACAGCTACTATATACAGCAATGATCCGCCCAATACTTACCTATGCCTCACCTGCCTGGACAACGATACCTCAACATCTACTGAAGAAATTAAACCAATGCCAAAACAAGATCCTTAGAAAAATAACCTGTGCAAGATGGTTCATCCGGAATACCAATATACATGCAGACCTCAAAATACCAACTCTATCACAGCATATATACAAGCTAAACGCAGATTTTTTCGATAAAGCCATAGAATGTAAAACAGCAAATTTTAATGAAATCTTTAAATTTGAAAATTATATCAAAGATAAAAACTACAGACCAATAGCTGCACATTTCACCTCCGACGCCTCATATCATAACTATCAAAACAAATAATTTCATCNGACGGAGCCTTCCACACCGACCAAGAACATTTACCTCCCGAGAAAACCTAAATTTCTCGTGCGAGGCCTTACAGTAGACATCCGAACGGAAGATCTTCGGAAAGATATAGAGGACAATGGTCGACGACCCTTCAAGATAGAGCAACTAAGAAAGAGGCATAACAACGGATACAAGCTCCTCCCCCTTTTTCTAGTGATACTCCATGACTTCCCAGAACATCGGGACTTTATTTCCACAAAGAATCTGCTATCCTTTCCAGTCCTAATCGAGAAATTTAATGGAGGGCGTTACGCCATCCAATGCAACAAGTACCAGAAATTTGGACATACACAGAAAACATGCTCAAGTGATCCAGCCTGCATGAAATGTGCAGGAGCACATTTTACCTACAAGTGCGTGAAGCCTCTCTCCCTTCCGGCCACATGCATCAATTGTCAAGGCGATCACCCGGCCTGTTTTACGGGCTGTGGTGCTCGGCCGATGCGAAATCATCGCAACTTCACGCGTAGACCACAAGATGCCCCCAGCAGTGCAGTGAAGTTCCTAAGGATCATCAAAGAACTTCAGGAACTTTTGAAAGACGAGAAAATCATCGCATTACTCATCTCCCTGCTCCCAGCCCTAAAGACGTAGATAAGGAGCCTCACCATCAAGCCTGCGCTACATCTTTCATGATGCCTTTCATTATTTTATCGCATTTCAGGTTCTTTTCCGAACCACCAATACAACTTTCCTACGCTTGTCCCTTTAGGATATTTCATGATGAATGGGATAAGGGCCATTTAGGCCTCAGATGCCCAGTTCTAAAACAACGAACGAAAGAAAGATGCCAACTTGCACCGTACATCAAATATATATTCTAAGGTGGTAGTTTATCAATTGTGATTCTCGGTTTAATAAATTAAATTTAGTAGATTTTCATGCACCACTATTTCTAAATAATTAGTAGGCTTATATATCCACCACTTTATTGTACATAGGTCATGTTATACCTCTTAAAAAGCAAGCAAAAATAGTCACATATTTGCAAAATTCACTTTCTAGATGTTTACCGTTTTTTTTTTAATTATTTGGCGTGTCGGGAGCAGTTGGCATCTCTGAATATAGCCTTTTTTCTTGGAACAAAAGCGCAGTATATCAAAATTGTGCACCAAAGGGAAAGAGAATGTTCTAATGTGTTCTTTTACATTAAATAAATTGAGATTTTTTGGTCTGTTTTTTTTCTTCAAAAATCTGTGCTTTAAGGGGTTAATTAGTATAACCGGACTAGTTACACTGCACCAGAGAGGGTTAAACTAAGTTGATAACCACTGATGTGAGTAATGCTTTACTTTAAAAAAAATATTGTGAATGCATAATTTAAAATCAAAATATAAGGTTTAAGATATATTTGTAAATACAAATAAATGTCTTTACATCATAAAGGAAAATATATATATATAAAAAAAATAATTAAGCTACCAGTTTTCTTCCTTCCAGATAAAGGTGGCTAACGCCGTGAGAAAATAAAAGTTTTTAAATTTCCATACTGATAAAATATTTCAGAACACGTGCTTTATCATTCCATTTCCAATTTATTGTTCTGAGAACAGAAATATACATTTTTTAATAACTGGAAAAGTAAAGAGGTGGGTTTTCAAAAGCTCTTTCAGATACTTTGCTTCAGTTTTTAAAGTGCTGATCAGCTTACTCAAGATTAAAAGTTTTTAATGAGACATTAGGGTTTATCATATTTATTTTAATGAAATGATAAATTAGCCCGAAAGCCAGCAACTTATTATTTGGATAATACTTCTTTTCATTCAACATTCACCAGCAACATTTTTGGCTAGTGAATACTTCAAATAACGAAAAATTTCAATGGACTGAACTGTTTCCTTCAAGAAAATTTAAACTATATATAAAATGCATTTTAGTTAATAAATTGGTATTGTGTAAAATTTAAAATATGATATTTCTTATATTAATACCTCTGCTATTGTGGTTCCAATGAAATAGTGACAAATGGCAGTGACTGTGTTTATTTCAATGTATTTATTCGATTAATCAATTTTTTTTAATAAAATATAGTATAAATTAATCGATTGCATATTTTTAATACATAATCAATATAATTCGTTTTTAGTAAAATTTATAGATATAAATTTTTAATGTAATCGATTAAAATAATTAATCGTTATGCTTAGTAGTCATTTTTATGTTAAGTAATGATTTTTAATAACCAATGTATGAAGCAGAGATGCCAACTTGCTCCAAACAGCAAACATATACTTTAAAGTGGTATTTATCAATTGTGATTCTTGGTTTAATAAATTCAATTTAATAGATTTTTATCAACCACTATTTCTTAATAATTCGTAAGGTTATAAAATTCACCACTGTACGGTACATATGATATAGAGAAACTGCAAGGAAAGATTTATGATTATGTAGAATGGTGCTCAAAACTTCCGATTATTGATTAGAGAGCATAATGCATACCTGTCAATTCTTCCGGAAGATGTTTTTTTCATATTTAAAGTGGTAGCAATACTCATGTTACTCCAATTAACTTTTTGAATTATAATGATAATTATAAATGAGTTTGACCACCACTACATATAAATAATTACAATAAATATATAAAAGCATAATAATCCTTGTGCAAGCGAATTTCAACGGGATCAAAATATAAATATATTTTTGAGTCAGATTGTTTTTCGTTTATTGTTTTACAACCACACTGAAAATCCATTCTCGGAAAGAGTAAAAGTTGGCAGGTATGATAATGATCGAGTACTTTTTAACCAAGTTATACCGAAGGTAAACAAAGCTACCTACTTAGCTCTAGTCATTAACTCTCCGTGTACGGCTCAGTTTTTATACTTTCCTTTAAGTTACTTTTAGTTCAGTATTTATCATTTTAAGTAATTTTTTCACCACTTAATATCAAAAATTATAAGTAAGATATGAAATGCAACGTTAAAGCATCAATCTACTGGTTACTATATTAAAAAAAAAAGTAGGCGTTACTATCTTCCTTCCTTGGCACTCGGCAGATCCATATCTTTCATAAATGTTTATCGCGCACGGTGGATACGCTTAAACGGGGAAATGGCGGGAGCCGTATTGAAATCAGGGGAAAAATTTCTTCGCCCGCAATTTTCACGTAACTCGTAGTGGGGGACGAAACAGATAACCCGCTCAAATCGCGTGAGCCGTACGCGGAGGGTTAACAACAGACTGACTTGGTCGGATTAAGTGAAAAATGTTAAAAATAAAGCCAAAATGCTGCAACGTTGAAACTACAGTCCATCATGTATAGTGAAAAATTGAGCTTGAAACTAAAGAGGTTACTGTACGCCTCCATGATAAGAACGATCATGACCTATGCCTCGTCAGCATGGTGTAACGTATCAGAACGTGAGCTTGGGAAACTCACAGCAACGCAGAACTGGATCTTGAGAAGACTAACTGGCGCAGAGCGGTATCAAAGAAATGTAGACATTCACTCGGACTTAGAGATGGACAGTTTCGAACATCACTGTCACAAGCAAAATCGTAACTTTTTTAACACGTTCAAGCGGGGAAAAGAGAAAATACTGGTAGAAGAACTATTTCAATATTAGATAATATTCGGGAGGAGTTAATCTATTCTTAACAATAATAATTCACTGTAAGGAAATTTTTCACGGCGAAGAAGCAATTCAATATAAAAGTTGCATCCGTTAAAAACAATTGGTAGTTATGAATTTTTAATATTCCCGGAAAAAACTAAAAAAATTAAATTTATTGTTACCAGTTTTTACTCCAGTGCGCTGCCAAGAAGAGATTATCTAGCGTGACCCACCGGTGGGTCACCTCGGCGTGAACGTGTTAAGAAGACTTTAGACCAGCGTTTCCCAACGTGGGGCCCACGCCCCACCGGGGGGCAATTTGGTTGTAAAAGGGGGCAATTCAAAAATGGACTCAACATGAGTTTAAACTTTTTGTTCTGGACCATTTAAATACAATGCGAGATTTCGGTGACAAAATCGAAAGAAAAAAGCAAATTCTTAAATAATTGCGGTCAATAAATATTATGTGACTTAGGGATTTTTAAGGTGACAAACCTGAAATGAAGTATCTGTTTACAGTCGATGGTAAAGCATTTGTGAGTTATTTAGCCAATATCTTTGAAAAACTGAATATATTAAATAAGAAACTTCAAAGGAGCAAATAAAACTCTTGTTGATGCTAAAGCGAAGATATTTGGCTTCATTACCCTTATTGAGTTATGTCAGAAATATATTAATAACAAAAACTTTGAACAGTTTCATTGGCTCCAAAAATGTGAAGTAAATGATACCGCTTTACTTGTTATTGTCTATCATCTGAAAATTCTATCGGCTAATTTAAAAGAAAGATATTCTGATTTAAAACAAATTTATTTTCCAACATGGATGTTGCAGTCCATGTTAGTGGATTTGCCGGATATATCAAATTTATCAAGAACTAATAGAAATGCAAAATGATTAGTCAGCTAAAACTTTATTTAATATGAAAGGAGTGATGTCATGGCTTCGTGAGGAAACAAAAAACAAATACCCAAATTCAATCAAATGTTCAGGAAAACTATTGTTATCGATTCCATCTTCATATTTAGCTGAATGTGGATTTAGTGCTGTAAATGATTTTAGTGGTAAAAAAAAGAAATCGTCTGGATATAACACAACGGGGAGACTTGAGACTGAAGCTAACCAAATTGGAACCTAAGATAAAATCTACGAGCAGCCAGCATCAAGGGCAAGAATCTCACTAAATTAAAGTATTAAATTATTATAGAAAAATCTTTATTAAAATTATTTCGAATTTGAATTTTTCATTATATGTTCTGAAAATTTACTTATTTTGTTTCGCTAACAGTTTCCTAAGTTTCTTAAGTGAACATTTCGATTTTCTAATATTAAAAATTATGTAAAATTATGTTCAGGGGGTATGAAGATTTTAGAAAGGCTTAGGTGGGGTATGGTTCAAAAAAGGTTGGGAAACACTGTTCTAAAGTATTCGTTGACTTCTTAAAAACCCGATTACTGACATGGCAGAACCGCCTTCCAAAAAACTTTGTATTTTGTCAAAGAAAAAGATATTAAGAGATTCTCAAAGAAGAAGAAGGGCCCTTCTTCATAACGTCTGTGGAACGTCAAAGAAGGATGGAACATGACCGAATTTCGACAAGCAATTCTAGAGCCCAGGAAGTATCAGAGAAACGTCAAAGAAGATTAGAAGAGGTTTTCAGCTATTGGCCAATGATGATTTCGAAAGCAACTTTTGTGTGCTTTTACAATTTCTGAGGCTATAAAAAAAAAAAAAAAAAAAAAAAAAAAAAAAAACTCCCCCTGAAAGTTATATTATAGGTTAGGTTACCATAGGCATTAGGTTACCATAGCAAAGTTACATCTTCAAACATCCTCAAGAGCTATAACACATCTGCAGCAGAACTGGATATGAAGTCAAAATTGCAGGACAGGAACGCTTTAATTGTCCACTAATCTTCAGATTTCCTGCTATGTTTTAAAAAACTTTATTTGTGAAAACCCTTAGCGTGGCGGACAGATGGCCGCCTTTGGCGGCTAGTTAAAAATATTTTTTTTTACCTTTGCTATACTCTCTTGTCTTAAGTTTTCCTTGCAAATGAGATCTTCCAGTCCACTACTCTCTGATGGCTGATCAGACAAAGCACGATTGACAGCTAGATCCTCCACTAAGTATTTTTTCAATTTCTATGGAACATCAGCTCGCTTAGCTGTTGTCACAAATTTAACATGGTTTTCATCTAAATACAATCCAATGTCAATCAAACATTTTGTAGTTTTAGCACTTAATCGTACTTTAGTCACATATGAGTCTTTCATTGTCTTAATAAGGCGAGGGAGAATCATCAAACGATCAGATGAAACTGTCAAAATTACAAAGGTACCGAATTATCTCATGATTAGTGATTATTATCACTGTTATAATGTTTTTAAAATGTTAAGACCACTAAAACCACTTAAAAATGTGTTGACCACTTTGTGGTCAACATCGCAAATAGATTTTTTTTAACTTGTAGAGCAGAATTTTTTTACTAAATTTATTTATTTACTTTTAAATATTTTAAACTGGGATCTTTCAGAACAATATTACTGGGGATTATTTTCCTTCTTTTGGGGATTACAACCCTTTATCCAGCAAAAATGTCCCTAAATATACTGTGAAAATGTTCCTAAACTTTTTTTCATGTCTAATGTTTTTGAAGTTTGATATGTTTAAAGAAATATCAAAATTTTTTGAAATTTCAAATGAACAAATTTTGACACCAGGCTAAATGACTAAGAATGTTATCAAAGATATTCAGAAATAAAGTCAACTTCAATTAAGTTCTTAAAACCATAATTTCCGGTAAATCGTTTCAGTATAAGCGCAACAATTACTAAATGAATGGCTTAAATACCGTCTATTTTGGTTTTATAGGCTAAAAATATTTTTTTTACCAAAAATAGCATTACCATACAGAATAATAGAATTGCCAGAATTTTTTTCTCGGTGTACAGCTCTGATCAACACTACGGAATAACGAACTACACTTAAAGTCATAAGTAAAATAATAATAATAATAATATAACTGAAATATTTTCATTTTTTTAATGTTCTTCATGGTGCCTGTACATTATTAAATTAAAAGGACACATTAGACAAAATAGTACCCACAGAAGTGCTTGCATTAGTATATTTGGTCCAATTAAGAAGCTGTACCAATTACCATAATTCCATCCTTACTAATTATCAAAATTCCAATTATAGGGTGTAGCGTCAATTCGCCTAAGCAAAAATTTACCTTGGCCGCAACTCGTTACAAGTATACAATTTGTCGTGGGAATCAACGCAAATCACGCGTTGAAAAATAGTGTGCTTGAAAAAAAAAACATATGAAAGTCATTCAATATTATGACAGAAAAGAAAACAAGAGGTTAAGCTTTTATCCATTTCACTGAAATATTCTATACTCTACTAAAGAAATTAAGCATAAATATTTTATACATCATATAACAAAGAAATTAAATCTAGAAGTATTAAACGGTAAAAAAGTGCATTTTGCAATAATTTAATCACATACCTAATTTTCATGAGCAATTTAACAAATTGGTTCGTTTGAAAACTATAGAAACATAACACAATAACTATTGACATAATTTTTTATGAGACCTAATTTCATATAAGAGTAGAATAATAGCAGATTTGATAAAAAGAAAAATAAATCTTGGTTTTAGTTCATTATGTTTGCTCTTATTTTTCAATCTGTTGCAACACGCTATAGAAAGGTACTATGATGTTTTGTGGAGCAACAAACGACTACTACAGAATGGAAATAAAATATTTTCGTATTTTCTTTTTCTTCTCATATTCATTTCAGTCTTTGAATTATTAATTTTAAAAGAAACGATTATAAAATACAAATCGTTTTAACTACATAAAAAGGAAAGTTTTTTTTATCTATTGCGGCACACTATATGATACATAAAATCGAGGTGGCAAAATACGCATTTGGCTTATTCAAACGAGGCTGAGGATTTCAAATTTTTTGTGGGTAGATTTTAGGCAAGTATTCCAGTCAATTGTTAACTAAAATTGCCTTAATTACTATAATAATTGCAAGCTTAAAAACTGAATGAAAATTGTGTAAAATGAATTTCAACAACCCTACTTTTGGAAGTTGCTGCTAATTTGTATATACGTTTAAATTAAATTAAAATATGTTTTACATTGCAAATAAAAAGCAATCGCTGTATTATTTGTTGTGAAGAGCTACAAACGTTATTTATAATAGAATGTTAGAACATGCTATAATAATAGCGTTTGCAACGCTTCACTTCAATGAATATAGCACTTATTACTAATTAGCAATTTAAAACATGTTTCAATAGATTAATTCAATGAGTGTACTTCATCAATATTATTAAAAATGCATTTAACTGTCATGTACAGTGGCAAAAAAAATCGACCCCCTTTAAATAACTTTTGATTTAAAGATTAATTCTGATTTTTACGTTCAGTACTCAATCTTAATGATTCGAGATTGTAACCTCAGACAAGCTAATTAATTTGTGCAGATAATATTTTAAATTGCTAAATCAGACACAAAAAGGTACTTTCAAATCTTCATTTCAAATCTTCCGCCATTTTAGAACCGCTGTACTAATGTAAAAAATTCACCTCAAACATGAAAAAAGTGATGTCCCAACTCAGTCGTTCCATGTTTAGTAGGTAGATAAATGCTGGTTAATTTTAGATAATCAGTAAAAAGGAACACGTTTATGTAAAACTAGTTTGTCTTCAAAATATGATTTCTACGCCAAAATTAATGCAACATAAATTTTTATATAAAAATCATCCTTTATTTTTTGGTAGATTTTTTCCTTTCAATTTTGCTATATGAAAAAATTAAATATAGATTAAGGAAGGCATAAGGGAATGGAATATGGGTTATTATTGACATGGATATTAACACCAATCACTATTTGCCTTTAGTAATAATAATCAGATTAATCGGGATGATAACAGTGAAAGGGTTTACTCTAGCCGGGTATTTCCAACAATATTTTTTTTCTTTTAAAGTGAAGGGTTTGTGGGGATTCAATTTATCGACTATGTCAACTTTGTTCTAATCTTGCAAATAATAAGGGGATTCGACTATGTCAACTTTCATCTGCCAAAAGGTACCTCATGATAGAATGAAGTTAACATGTCTTATATACTAGTGATTTGGTATTTTTTTAATATTTATAGTGGTTGTTACCCCACGTTACTTCCCTTCCAGAATTTTATCTGGGATAGAATTCGATGAACGATTACCACTAGTTGATCCATGCTGTTTATTTATTTATATTATTTTTGCTCAATATGTTTTTTTTTTTTTCATTTTTTTGCTTATAGCATTTCTCTCATTTTTTTTCCATATTGTTTATTACCGGGAGACTTTATTTATTTCACCGGATTTTTTCTTCTGTGAGCAATTTATATTAAGCAAATCAACTGTTTAATGTGGACCATCCATCAGGTTAGCGAGTTCATATCACGTCCGGGTCACCATTGTTGGGAATGTTTTTAAGGACCATGTCAACCTTCATCTATCAAAATTGACAAGTTCTTATCACGTCCGGGTCACCAATGTGGGGATTCAATTTATCGACTATGTCAACTTTCATCACCAAACGGTACCACATGATAGAATCAAGTAAACATGTCTTATAGTGGTTTGATATTTTTTTAATATTTATAGTGGTAGTTGCGCCACAGGTTATTGCCCTGCATGCATTATTTCACTGTTCTATAAAATATTTGTGTTTCTTATAAAATTGGTTCAATAAGCATTTAAAAATGAAATATTTGCTTCATGTTAAAGGCACTTGAATTGCACATTTTTTTATTTTCTGTCACAAAATAGTTTCGAAAGAAATTAAACTAAAATAACTCGGAAAATAAATTTTGATTTGTTAGTGGAGCTGCCCTTTATTTTTTAGAAAGATTTTATTCCTAAAATACCCTGATACCTGTATTGTTATAATAATCACCATCTATTGTTAATAATAACCAATTAAAAACACCGTAAAAAATGGATAGTCAAATTTCACGAATGTTTTTTTGTTTTTGACGAAACCGTCTCTTGGCATATACTCAGTACGAACATTTTGTCAAAGTGAAAAAATAACTATAGTCACGTTTTCAAGAAAACGAATTTCTTCAAAAGTAAAGAAATACTATTTTATACGTTGTTTCCCCTAAAAGAAAACTAGAGCCTAATGTATTTAACTTTTCGAACAATCACTTTATCAAAGTCATTATGTAGGTGGAACAAAGTCGCACTAACAGCAAAAGAACAGAGACATATTAGCCCCCTGCCCGTTGTGGGAATCGAACCCGGATTCTTCCTGATACGAGGCTAACTCATTGATCACCATACCGCCAAATCCGCACGTTTTATCAGTTTATTTTCAATTGTTTAGTCTTCATCCTAGTTTTGTCATTCTAGTTAATAATCTCCCATAATGCACTACGATGATGTTTCGAACTGAAGAAATATTTTCGACATTTAATTTAGAGTTCACGTTTTTACACAAATCAGGTAATTTTGTGACGAAATGATTCTCGAAATTAACAAAATTCAACTTAATTGCTGAATTGTCAAAATTGAGTTTCATTTCTGAGAATGTGGAATTAATATTTCAAAGAAAAATATTGATGAACAAAGCATATAATCCACTTACGATAAACTCAAGAGCCACTTCCTAAAACGGGACAAACCAGCAACCCTTTCGTGGCCTGAAAGGGGATAATTTTCTAAAACCATCTCAAACGGGAATGCCTTGAATGGCACTCAAACTACAACAAATACTAATAAGATTATTTTCTTTTCCCTTATAGGAATTAAAATTTTTCAACAATGATAAGAAAAAGAAAAGATGGTTTCGTCAATTATGGATTAGATGCATTGCGGAATTCAATGGTTACTGGCATTCCGCAAATAATCGATGCTACCAACACTCCGAATAAAATTCTTCGTCTTTTAGTACTCGTATCTTGTTTGGCGGGGTTCATGTACCAATCTTCAGATTTCATGGATCTTTATTGGCAGTACAAAACAATAACAGATGTTAAGGTGCAAACAACAAAAGTAGCGGAACTGCCTTCGATCACCGTGTGTAACTTAAATGGGTATGAATTTTTTAACTTAAAATATAAGCACTTTTATATAAAACTGAATTTTAATCTAATGCCATTGCAAAATATTATAAATAGCTTATTCAAATGAATATGCATGTTTAATTCATTTAGAACAATTTGAAATCATGCAATGGGAATCATTCCATTTTAATAAAAAATAGTATTTATTTAATCTAAGACACCTGTTATTTTTCATAGCTTTTCTTAAAATCGCCATCTGTTTAAAAATTGAGTAGCAAATTGAAAACTTCAGAGCGCATTTTCTAAAAAGTACTTCGCTTTGGGAGAATGTATGAAAGCGTACATTTCTATTTCCTGTTGTTTATTTTTATTCATTTTTTCAAATCATTTGTTCTCTATGGAACATTCAATATAAGTTTACACTTATAATACTGAAGCATTAAAACTAAATTAATTAATTACTTGGAATCTCTTGCGTTCATCTGGTATGATACACCAAACAATTTTCAAAATATTTTAGATTATTTATCATTACAAATCTTTTTGAAATTTTATTTAACCAGGAATATATCATTGGTTTCTTCCTAAAAAGAGAGAAAAAAATAAATGTGAAAGTACAATGAATGTTGAATAACATTCCTTTTTGCCTGATCAAATTTAAGTGCGTAAATTTAGTAATGAATTGAAAAAAGTCGTTGATGGTACAGCTGGATTTACTTAATTCTAAGTAAATTAGGGCCTTGATTCTTCGCTAGAAGGGGAAAGCTTTCCTTAATTAAATTTACTTAGAAGCCTGATAAAGGGCTTGTATTGCCATCTTATTATCTTTCTAAAATTTCAATGACCCTAAGTCCTCGACTCTAAGAATGGTGTAAAGTTGAACGTATTTTTAAATATACAGAAGAACAACCAATAGAGAATTTTAAATTATTTGTGCCCTAATTAATATCGTAGTATTTAAAATTTTGGGTTTCCTGTTAATTTACAAAAATGATCTAAAATAGTTATATCGCGTAGTGGTAGTAATTTCTTTTGTAGTACAATACCATTAGCTCTACGAACTCTGTTTAGGCTTAAGAAATACGAACACAATAATCATTTTTCCTATTAGATTAACATTCACTTCAACAAACATCTTGCGTCCCAGTTCAAGCAACTATTTACTTCTTATTAACAGAAAAATGCTTCGCAGTTTATCGCAGGGTTAAACAAATTTTTTATGTTTAATTTGTGACAATTATTTGTCTCCTTTTACTGTACTATATATATATAATTTTATATAATTGCTTTTTCGAATTTTTTGTTCTGTTCGAATATGCATTTGTGCGCTTACTTTATGTATTTTTACTCAGTTTATACGGAAGTCGAATTTGTAACGACTCAAGATTTATGGCAAACTGTTTCAAATCAAGAATTGATCAGCGGTCGTGTGCATGCTTTGGAGAAAGATTCTGCAACAATGGTGTACCTGAAGTTATACAAGTATGCGGTATTTTTTAATAGGCTTAATAAATTCACCTCATTTAATAGCTTTAAAACTTTACTTAGATTTTAGTTAGTTTATTGATTCTGTTTATAGATTTTTATTTTATTTTTAGTTTGTTAAAAACATATTGAAAAATTACAATATTTTGATATGTTTATACGCTTAGCCCGTGAACCTAAGTTACGGATAAAGGACACAATTTATACGAATTTAAAAGTTTTAAATGCGTTCTTCTACTAATACATAGAGATGCTACTTTCTTCAAAAGATAAGTAAATGATATGCAACATTGCATATATATATATATATATATATATATATATATATACAACAAAATAAATAATATAATCTTTTAACCGGAAAATAAAAGATATAATCTTTTCATCAGCCCACACGATTATATCCGCAAAAAAGAGTGCTTTCTGATATTGTATCAATATAGCCAAAGCAAAATATATGAATATAATAGTGTGAGGAGCACTCCAAAAACTTTTTGCAAAAGTTACAACAAGTAAAATAGAACACAATAAGTAAAAATAAGACGTAAAAACAGAAAATAAAATAAAAATAAAAAAAAAAATAAAAAAAATAAAAATAAATAATTTTTTTTATTTTTATTTTATTTTATTTTCTGTTTTTGCGGATTATTTTTACTTATTGTGTTCTATTTTATTTGTTGTAATTTTTATAATTTTGTATTGTGTTTTTGGAGTGCTCCTAACACTATTGTATTCATATATTTTGCTTTGGCTACATTGATACAATATCAGAAAGCACTCTTTTTTGCGGATATAATCGTGTGGGCTGATTAAAAGATTATATCTTTTATTTTCCGGTTTTTTTTAAATAAATTTCATCCCTTTTTTTTTCTAATCAGTTGTTTGTTTGTTCGTTTTTTTCATTATTATTCCCCCCCCCCTTTTCATATGTCTATAATTTTTTTTAATTGGTCTGCTTCGTATCAGTTTACAACACAAAATCAATGTGGCTTTATTACATTGGGATTCAACTTTCTAGTGAACAAGGCAAATTTAGTTGAAATATGTACCGTGTGTATTTTTCAGTGCGTTCATATGAAAATATACGATGATATCAAAGAAATGAAATATGAAGATTATAGAATGTTGTTACAAAAGCGTGAAGAGTTTATCAGTAACTGTCGCCTTATCAAGCTAGACGAAAAAAAAATTTTTGATTGCGAGTAAGTATTTCATACTCTCATATTAAAAGTTATTCTGAAAGCATTATCTCTCTTAAAATACCAATAGTTTTCACGCTAAATAAATAAACTTCGATTGAATGCAATAATCAAGAACAATTAAATTTTATTAACAAAACATACTTATTAAATAAAGAGCAATTTTCATTTAAAAAAATTCTAATATACATCTGATTCCCAAATTTCACTTAATATAGTACGTATTTCATATTTGTGACATCTTCTGGTAATTTTAAAATATTTTTTCCCGAATTGCGTACTAAGACAAACTAATCTTCGATGTCTTCTCAGTGAAAAACATTGGGAAAGTTGGGTAGCATCGCCCCATAGCATAAATTATGACAAACCATAAACATTTCTCTTTTTTTTCAATGGGAAATGATTTACTTTGATTTAAATACCATTGGGAAAAGTTTCTGTCAACTGTGTTTTTTTTAAGTTTCTTTACTTTTTTTTATTTATGCTACGACAAAGTTATGTTTTACATATGACTTTATTGGAAATATTAATCCATGTACAATGTTCAGCTTTAAGTGGACATGAACAAGGAGTAAAAAGGAACAAAATTACATTTACAAACAAAGAAAACACGTGACAAACGCATATTAACACAAGAAGAACACAAAAATAAAATTAAAGTAAAAAAATATATATATACAAGGGAAGAATGAGGAGTAGTCTTTACAGAGAGTTCATGTGATCTCTGGCATCCCAGTAAAGTTTACAGAGGTCACCCCTCTCTTGAGATTCTTTGTCCAGTAAAGAGCATACAAGAAAGTGATCTGAGTTCATGATTCCCGAATTGCAGATTTGGCACTCACTAGATGGAAGGATACCTATTCTGTTGAGGTGATCTGCCGAGCAGTCATGGCCTGTTGAGAGTCTGAAGTTTGCCACAGCCTTCTTACGAGGACTGCGACAAAATTTCTTCCAACTGTTTTGGATGTTAGCCCAGGGTTTTCCGGAGGATTTTACTGCTCGATCGCGCTTTAGGTCGGTCATAAGTTTCTCGAAGAAAAAAATTTTAAGGGAGTCTGGTGGAATTGGTTTATTACATTGTGGTTCGAGTCTCCCTTTCTTGGCTAGTTGGTCTGCCTTTTCATTGCCATTGATTCCCACCGGCGCAGGGATCTACTGGAACATAATAATTTTGTTGGCATTCTCGAGAAAAATCAAATTATCTCTAATTTCTGAAACAGTCTGAGTATCTGAATCATGGTTTATGGCAACTGCCTGAACAGCTGCCTTAGAGTAGACAAGGGTTACTGCTTTAGTGAAGAAATTGATCATATTCTTAAGGTTTTCCAGGGCTAGTGATATAGCGAAGATCTCTGCATCAAATTTTGACATATTGTATCCCACAGGGGCTCTATGAGAAAAGAGTTTACTGTGTACTCCTGCTCCGGTGCTGTCTTGTATTTTTGAGCTGTCAGTATACACTCTCGTCCATTCTGGTTCAGGGTATTGCTCTTGTGGCATGCATAATGCATTTATTTTTAGTACTGTGTCAGGTATGTTTTTCTTACCCAAATCATTGATATCTAGTTGGTGCCTGACATCTATAAATTTGAGAGGGTTTGTTATGTTCTTGTTACAGATAATTGGCTCTTCTTCTTGGAAATCATGCAGTAATTTTTCACTGACCTCTAGAGGAGAAAATGGGTCTTCATGGAACTTGGTTTACATTCATTCATCCATTGCGCTCTATGGGAGACTTTCATTTTAACATAAGTGCCAACTGCTTGTTTTTTAATTTCAGTGGTAATTGGTGAATTAAAAGTATAGTATTGTAGGGCTATAATTGGGGTTGTCTTCACTGCTCCCGTGATAATTCGGAGAGCGTTGTTTTAGGCTCTTTTCAAAGAGTCGAGCTTTCCTTGTGTGTTAGAAATTAGCACCACACTTCCGTGTTTGATAATTGGTTTGATATAGGTGTTATAGGTTTTATTTAGAGTGTGTTGTGAGCTTCCCCATTTGGCACCGGCTAGTCTTTTCAGAATTGAAGTTCTCTTTTCCACTTTGTCTATAATAGTATTGATATGATTGGGAAAGCTTAACTTTTTATCCAGTACTACACCTAGATATGTGGTAATGTTGCTTTTTTGAAGCTTACCATCATCTATTTTCAAATCAAAGTCTGGATTAACACGCCTTAGAGAGTAGAATTGGTAAACGGTTTTATTTTTGTTGATAATCATGTTATTCTCTTTGGACCAAGACTGCAAGACCTCGAGAGCTTTATTCATAACGCCTTCAAGATTATTCCTTTGGTCTTCATATACTTGGGAGTTTTCTGCTTCAATCCGAATGACAACATCATCTGCGAACACGCATACGTTAATACCTTCTATACTTGTTAGCTTGTCTACCAAATCGTATTATATATATATATATGTATATATATGAACTAAACTAAACTCAGCGGCGCGACAGCCCATAGAGGGCCAAGACCTACTGTGCCCATCTCAGTTTTCTTGACCTTGGGCTCTGGGGTGCAGAAGCAGATGTTCCGGTCAGGTGGTCAGCCGAACGCGGAACCCCCAGTGTTTAGTTCCCAAGTATGCTTGGTACTCATTTATCGACCCACTGAAGGGATGAAAGGCTGAGTCAACCTTGCCAGTTTATATATTTATATATATACTGTGCAATTTATATATATATATATATATATATACTGTGCAATTTATATATATATATATATATATATATATTCTTGGATTTCCTCTTTTTTACTCTCTGACTACTCTCATCCCTG
>NC_092209.1:51871336-51879626 GCF_043381705.1 Parasteatoda tepidariorum | reverse complement strand
AGATAGATATATATATATATATATATAGATATAGATAGATAGATAGATAGATAGATAGATAGATAGATATAAATTAAAATTTATGCCCGAGATTCCAGATTGCAACAATTGATCATTACTTGTACTCTTTATAGGGGACTTATCTATCGTGCTCCTTAAGTCTAAATATTGAAGCTTGTCTATTTTGTCCCTTGCGATCATGACTGCATCGGACAAACTAAGCTAACAAATCGGTTGATATTTACTTTTTATGTATTTTTGAAGTAAATGAAATCTATGCAATGTATGCACTATATTCAATGTTGAACACAAATTTCAAAATGTTTGACTATCAATATTAATATTTCAGTTTAAGTTACTATCAGCACGTACGCTGTCCAAGTTCATATAGCGGGGTGGTTGAAGGCTGCTACACCCTTAATACAATAATCGGATGGCCAGAAAAGAAACCTATGACAATTCCCACAGAAGGAAGTAAGTTAGTTAAAGCTCTTAAAATTTAATAGGCGTGTTCCTAATAATTTTATAAACACGCGATCAGACGCGATCTGCCTCTCAGCTTGAACATTGCGAATATGTTACAATGACCAAAGGTTCTCAAAATTTGTTTCGAGGAAATCTAGGGCTCAGTGGAAGGTGTTTCTCAGAGCTAAAACTTATTTGCAATGCGCAAAACACATACATGCTTAAACCTATAATGCAAATGCAACAGAAACTTCACTCTTGTTAAGTTACAGGATTGGTCGAGCCGGAAAGCAACACAAAACTACAGACAATTGAATTATATTATGCGTAACAGAAATAGTATATTAGCACCTCCTAGAAGAGATTCAGCCTCCGCACGGATCATATTGATATACAGGGTGTCCCAAAACGACCGCATAAAAACTGCCCAAAAGAAGCGTTCCTGTACGATCCATAGTTTACAAGAAAAATACGAAACACAAAGTATGACGTCACTGCCGATACAAGAAAAAAACATTTTATTGAACATATCAACAGCAGTATACTATGCACAATTTAAAGCAGATGTTCAAATTATCCGCCGTGCATGTCGAGGCAGGCTTGAGCACGCCGTGGAATGGTCCAATAAAGTGTTTTTTCCATGCACCGGCAGTGACGTCATACTTTTTTTTCGTATTTTTCACGTAAACTATGGATAGTACAGGCAAAGAACTTATACGCTTCGCGTAAAAAAGGGAAACTTCCTATACTATCAATGTTAAGTCGTAAGGATCTTTCCCCCAACTTGGGCGCTGAAGGTGTAATGCAGGAAAGCCATCGTCAAGAGCGATTGAAGAACAGGCGCAGATCATTTGATTTTCTCCCAATGCAACCATATTTTCTCCGTTAATTATGATCGGATTCTATTTTGCTTTTAAATTTTTTTCAGTTCACAAATTTAGCAGGATTATAATTTATTTTAAAGTAGTAAATATTTATTTAACAAAAGTAATTTATATTAAAAAATAAAAATTCATTAAAACTTTCAAAAATTGAGTAAAATTTATTTCCTCTTGAAAACTGAACTTTTTCGCTTTGTTAATTTTTCCATGTGTGTATATGTATAAGAAATGTGCTATATATAAATAAAAATTTTCAATTATATATATACTTAGAGTTTTAAAAAAATAAACAAGACACTTGTTGCAGAATTTGTTTTATCTTTATTAAACTTATCTAAAAATATTCTTTTTGGTTATATATTTTAAGAATATACTTTTCAATAAAATAAAAATTACACAAATAAAATTGTATACATTTTAAACAATAAATAAACATTTGAGCAAGTTCATGAAATAAAATAACATAAAATTAAAAAGATGCAATATTGGTTAATTGGAACTGCACTAGGAACAAGTCTGCATTATTTTTGATACATAATCTTTAATTTTAGAATGTCTTGAACACAATCTACATCTGTTGTGTAGTCAGTCTGTCAGTATCAACATTCAGTAACGATACAATTCTGCTGGCCTCTAATCATTTCTTGCACCTAATATTAAAAGAAAATCACACAGTAAGATTAAAGTGCTAATATGACATAAGAATGCTGTCTAATTCGAGAACGGAACTTAAAATTTATGGCATTAATAAATTATATGTATTATTTTTCTTAAGTATTAATATTTTATTAAATAGTTTTAAAAAAGCAGGCAGTGTTTAAGGAAAAGATTTAGAAAGGAAATTTAATAACGAAACAATTCATTGGGTGATTAAATAACAAAATCAATTAAATTTCTGTTTTACTGGCACTATCATCTTCATAGCATGCAGGGGCCCAAGGCACAAAAATATTTTAGACCTATAATGTGTCGCAATGCTTAAAAACAAACTAAAAAACTTCACATATATCATTTTTAAGATACAGTCCCTGGCCAAATTATTAATGCACTTCAAGATTCTATGTAAAATCATAATTATCAGGTAATACTATACAGCTTTATTGTATTTACGTAGCTGAAACTGGTTTCCACTTCTTTACGTTAGTGTATCAGTTGGTTAACAATGAAATGAAAAACGTAAAAAATAAATACAAATAGGAGGTGAATAAAACATCTCCTGAATAAAAATCCATTTGTATGTTTAATTATAAAAGTATTAACATGTATATTAATACTTTTATAATTAAATACATTATATTAATAAATTAACGCGTATGTTTAATTATAAAAGTATAGTATGTAAACTCGTGTAAATCATGTCATTATTAAAAAACTACAGTACGTCTATTAATTTGACCTAATTATTATAATATTATAATATAGTACCTGATACAATAAATAATCTGTATTTTTATTACATTTTGTAGAATTTATATTACATATCGCCTAATTTAACCAATTGATACACAAACGTAAACAAGTACAAACCGGTTCCAGTAGCGTAAATACAATAAAGCTGTGTAGTATCATCTGAGTAATTAAATTCTACTTAGAATCTTATAGTGCGTCTAATAATTTGGCCAGGGACTGTATAATGCAATAATTTTAACTAATTTTGATTACCACAAAAACTCAAATAAAGTACTTTTAAACTATGCATAGTTTAAAAAAATTGATACGCTAACCAGTTGTAATCCTCATATAATAAAATAAGAAAAATAGTTTTCGGTTTACTTTTTAAGTTTCCTTGGTGATAAACTACTCCAATTATTGGTGTTTGATAAGCAATCACCATTTGTAGAAAAAAAATGCATACTCTATAAAAAAAAAAAAAAAAAATTTAATATATAAGGTAATGTTTTTAGTCTTAAATTCTTTTTAATGCAATTTTTCAAAAAAGTACGATTCTCTAGGGCCCCCTGAGAAAATGGGGTCCCCGTTCATTGCCCTGTGTGCCTATAAGTAAAGACGGTACTGTTTACTGGACATTTAGAGCTAACAGATAAATAAAATTATATATATCTACCAGTAGCCCCCCCCCCCCAAGCTCTCGGGCGCATTCTTGGGCAAATTCTAAATTCCTCCCCAAACTATTCGTTTTATTTAGTGTAAAAATTCCCCCCCCCCAAGCTTTAAGTGGGCGCATCATGAGCCCACCTCCCCCCCTCCCCCTGATATCTACTATAAACCACTCTATAAATATTATATGAATAAAAAGTAACACTTTTTACACTATTTAAATAATTTCATATATGCAATGAACTTTCAAAAATTTAAAATGTCAGATTTATAGATCTTTTTCACATTTCTTGAAAAACATTTAAATTTTTACTTAGTTATATACATAAATTTCATTTGTAAATATTTAATTCCGACCAAAAAGGATAAACGCACTTGTGGAATTATACAGAATTTAAAAACCAAATGAAATTAAATTAAGTCAGACACTATAAATTAGTCACACATTTAGTTACAATTCTAAGTGAGTCTTATCTAATAGGTTCATATAATCAATCATTGAAAAATAATTTACCGAAATCTTCGAAATGCTTAACTATTTACTTACATTTCGATATTTTGAGGAAAGCGAAACAATTTCAAATTTGGATAACCCGCTCTATTTACATTGCAGTAAGCACATCTATCATAATTCTTTGCTTTGCGCACAGAAGAATCACTGAAAAATATTGAAAGAAAAAAAGAGGATTAGAATCTTTATCAAAACTGAAAACAAGGAGAAAAAAATCAACAGAAGATATATTATACAAAGCGCACTTACTTGTTAGGGATAATTGTCAAATTAACGTCCGCCATTGATTGATTTCTCATCTGCTTCTCTCTCCAAACTCTCTTTCCAAAACTAAGGATGATATTGCGCATGCGTGCCCCTGGAGACAAATTTCTCCGCCATACACGAAGCGCTGGCATTGTGCCAAATTTTGTTACGACTTTCGCGAGTTTCCCATCTTTACGCTTATACAATCTTTGGTACAGGAACGCTTCTTTGGGCAGTTTTTATGTACTCCCAACGAGGAATCTAGCTGTGCAGAGTTTATGCGGTCGTTTTGGGACAACCTGTATTTTAAAATTAATGAGAAATTAAAATAGGACTTTTTATGTAAACCCGGAGATTAATGACAGTTAAATCTCCTTTTATTGCTATATCTTTATTAATAAGAACACCAAAAATGTCAATAACAATCTTTATACAGTTATTTTTTCACCGGAATTTAGCAGCCGGCCCAATTCTGAATTTACGACTATCAATGTTCAACTTTATTACCTTGTAATTTTAAAACCAACCCAGACGGCAAGGGAACTCATGAATCAACCATAGGGACAAACCAGCCTTCATGGAGGACTTTTTTGATGGGACTAACCTGCATTTGTGTTACATGAAAAAGAAAACCACAAAAACCTACTATATTTAGCCGAGCGCCAAGGGGATTTTTACCCATGACCGGTCTATCACTTAGGATATTTTACGTCAGTACAGTGAGTCAGTACAGAATTTATATCAACTAGCCACAGCTGGGATTTGAACCTGACTTACCACGATGTGAAGCAAACGCTTTATCCCTGAGCCATCGAGACTTGATCTATATACATTAACTTTGCTAAATACTTCTAAACATATAGTATTATATCAGTAAGAAATAGTAAAATATAATCTAACGAAAATTATTAGCCCTATTTTTACATTTATTAATGCATACTTACTCTACATTCTGGAATACGATCTTTAATATATTTATTGTATTTTCTAGTTTACTCTTTCTCTGTTTTTCCACATGCTGAAGAATATCCTCAATATTGGGGAGTTGTGTCAGCTCAGCTCTCCATTCACAGTCCTCGACAGATTGTTAACCCATTTACTGATGGATTTAACATGAATCTCAACACAGAACAAACTTTTCGACTAAAGAAGGTGTGCATTTAACTTGAAAATTATTTTCTTATATATTGAACTCGAAATAATAAAACTGAACATTGTTACTGAGTTATATTTGTTACCATTTTTTTGTAATAAATTTTTTATAAGGCACGTGTATGTGTGTGTTTTAGGTTGTGAAAAAACTTCTTCCTGCTCCATATGAAACGAATTGCATAGATTATATCGAAATGTGGAAAAAAAGAGGTGGACATGGTCCCACGAATCAAAAGGTAGGAAATATTTAACTAAGCATTTCCCGTGTCATATAATAGCTAAGACCCAACTTCCAACATAATTGGTATAATTTTAACACAAATGAAATATTTTTTATTGTTTGCCTTCCCAAATCTTGTCTACGTAAGAATGTAATTGACTTTACCGACGCTTGTCAGAATTTTTAATTTTCAAGAAAACGTTTAAGAAAGGTAAGATTTTCAATTCAAAAATAACCTTTTGGAGAATTTTTGGCGTAGAATTTTCTTATTATTTGAGTGTACTGTGTTTTGTTTTACTACCAAAAATGTGTAGAAATAAACTGTAAAAGTATCCCAGAATGTGTAAAAACAGCTGAAAATTAAAATTATTATTTTTCATAATAATTTAAAATATTTGAAAAATTAATTATATTTAACGAATATAATGTGTATAACGAATAATATAACGAATTAATATTATATAACGAATTTAATATTATTATTAATATGATATATATAATATTAATAAGAATTATTAATATTATATAACGAATATAACGAATATAATGTGTATAAATGTGTAAAAAACACATTTTCGGCTTCCGTTAAAAGAAGTCTTCAAGAAGTTATGCTAAAAAGTAATGGAAAAATTAGATTTAAATGTGTAGTAAAGTTGACTAAGAAAATTTAAATTGTTAAGTGATTTTTAAAAGTGTAGCAAAATAAACTTGCAAAAATTATATCGTTACGGCATTTTTAAAGGTGTTGCAAAGTAGTCTTGGAAAAATTAGGTTCTCAAGTGATTTTGAAATGTGTAGCAAAATAAACTTGCAAAAATTATATCGTTACGGCATTTTTAAAGGTGTTGCAAAGTAGTCTTGGAAAAATTAGGTTCTCAAGTGATTTTTAAATGTGTAGCAAAATAACATTAGACAAATTAGATTGTTTAGTAATTTTTAAATGTGTAGTAAAATAACCTGGGGAAAAATTAGATGGCTATGAGATTTTTAAATGTGTAGCAAAGTAGCCTAGGAAAACTAGATTGCTTAATGATTTTAAATGTGTAACAAAATAGCCTTGGATAAATTAGATTGTTAAATTATTTTTAAATGTGTAGAAAAATAGCCTTGGAAAAATTATATTTCCTAGAGATTTTTAAATCTGCTGCTTAGCAGCCTTGGAAAAATTAGATTGTTAAAAGATTTTTAAATGTGTAGCAAAGTGGCCTTTGAAAATTAGATTGCTAAGTGAGTTTTAAGCATGCAGCAAAGTAGCGTTAGAAAAATTAGATTTCGCAGTGACTCTCAGATGTGTCGCAAAGTAGCCTTGAAAAAATTAGAATGTTAAGGGATATTTAAATGTGTAGCAAAATTGACTTGGAAAAATTAGATTGCTAAAAGATTTTTGAATGTTTAGCAAGGTGGCCTAGTAAATTAGATAGTTAAGTGATTTATTAACGTATAGCGAGGTAGTCACATCAGTTTTCTACTTAGATAGTTTGTCATAACTAGACAAAGCATTTGAAACGTATTCTGTTAAAGTTATCTTTGATAATGATATTGTATTTTGATGTTCGCATACTACATCATTTTTCATATTATATCTGCTTTTAATAGATGTAGTTCAATTTCAGGACTCGCAAATTTTATATTAAAAGAAAGTCATTTTTGACTATGTTGAGTTGCTACGGAAACTTATTCGAACTCAAAATACGATGAGGAATGTTTGAAGATGTCTAATGAAAAGGCGATAGATGTGATGAAAAAAATATTAGTCAGAATGAAAGCAATTAAAATAGGCCATTAATTAAAAATATAATGTTGAAAAAAACTGTTTTAACTTTATTGCGCAAAGATAACTTAAAATATACTGTTAGAAATGCCTCGGTACTAGAATTGTGTACTGACCAGCTTTTACGATATCATCTTCCGTCTGAAAGTCTGCTGTAGAAGTAAGATGCATACCATTATTAATGGAGTAGAATCGAGAAAAACATGTGACTCTCTTTGTGACTCAACTAATGGGACTCTCTCATGTGACTTAAACTAATGTTTAACTTAACTAGGAACCGTATCTTATGATCAGGCAACTAGTCTTCGCTGCCTGATCATAAGATACGGTTCCTAGTAGATCACAGAAGTCATACATCGCTGACTGCGGTGGCTGAACACGTTGATTAGCTTACGAGTAGACCGCTGAAGCGTAGTATCAGTCCTTGTTTAACTTGAGTAGGTCATCGGGCTACCAAAGCTAGGGAGGAAATTTCCTCAGTAGAGGATCAAAATTGAGATAGTATGTCTTGGAATCATCCTCGGGGATTTAAAAATCGATTGTTAAGTTGAAAAAAATTATATACAGTATTTATTTATTTATTTATATGTATAATTCTTTATATAAAAACGCAATTTATAATTCAAAAATTATTCCGAGGATCATCCACGCATTTGCGCTTGCACGAGGAATTTGCATTGACTTCATTGAAATATAGATGAGAAGAGAATAAAGATGATGAGTTGCTTGCTCGGCAATGCACTGCATTTTGAAAATTCAGAAGAAGAAAAAAACAAATTCTGGCGTAATATCAATTCTCAAAGTAAAATTGTACCTCAGCGATGGATCTTGGTTTCTGAAAAGATTCATTTGTTTGTAAATATTTACTTTCTATCAAGCGATGAGTAATGTTTGGTATAAAATGAAATTTTATAACAATTTAACATAATTTCAAATTCAATCAAAAATATAATTGAAACGACATTATATATATATATATATATATA
>NC_092209.1:51816757-51871239 GCF_043381705.1 Parasteatoda tepidariorum | reverse complement strand
TCTACATTTTGAACTATATATATATATATATATATATATATATATTAAATTTTAGGAATGCTTTGAGGAATGCCAGAAGAACATCAGTATTCAGTTTCGGGGCTGTGTTTCTAGCTACTATAATTTTCCTAGAAATGAAAGAACGTGTAGTAGTACAGGTACAGCAAACACTTCTATTTTCTAAAGCCTATCAAAGAGAATAATTTATTCATAAATGTCATTACGAATATGTGAATCAAGCATGTATATTTAGTAAGTAGATATTCCAGCACATACTTATAAGAACCCACTCCCTGCTCCAGCTGGACAGTAAAAAAATATCGAATAAGTAAAAAGGAGAGAAAAAATGTGCCCCATTGAAATAAAGTAACTTCTAATTACAACCAAACTACCCGCAAAAATTTTTTTTGATAGGAAATATACAGTGTTGCTCATCATTAAGCAATACTTGGAGGGCAGTAGCATATCAATATTTCGCCAGGTTTCAATGAATTTCAGACCTCAATTCTGTCACAGACTTTTTTCTTGAAATGAAAACACAAAGTGTATGAGCATCACTGAAATCCGTATAGGTCTATATCGACACATAACAAGTTTCACAAAGGATGTAAAATGTAGAAAAATAATGGAACAACATAAAAACTTTTGGTCTAATGGTTGAACTATCTTGTACTAATTTATAACGTTAAGGATTTTAGGTGTCAACCTAATTAATCAAATAAATTGTGCAGACGAAGTTTTTTACCCCATTAAACAAATCTCTTTTTCGTCAAATTCGGACTATCGACGGATTCGTCAAACTATCGAAGGAACTCGCAATCTTGAATATATTGTCCCAAGTCAAGAATGTGATCTGAAGTTTGAGACCCTAAAAGGAATTTTGCCATTTTGAATATTTGATCATACCTTTGGAACTATTTAAGTGAAACAAAAGCCTTAACCGACGCTAAACAATAAATTTGTTTTTCCAAAAATAATTCCACTCAAGAAATATCTTTTTAATTATTTATTAACGTTTTGTGTTTTACTTTACTTGTAATCAAAAGCTTTTGGGTTGAAAAGCATAAGAGAATTTTAAACGTTGCAGCTTTAACGATAAATTACAAATGTTTGAAAGAAAGCAAGCAGTTTCTTGATCGATTAGAAATGAAAGTTTAAATATACTATATAGAGTTAATGTGTACTATATATTAAAATATACTATATTATACTATGGAAATTTAAACACTGTTCTTAGGTGCAAGCGCACCTCACTAGATTTTGGAAAGAGGTACTATAACTAGAAAAAGATATAGAGATGATGTCTTGGAAATACGTACTTTCCTCTTCAGGGTTTCAGCTAGCTTTAATTCAGTACCATAATGCGTGCCACATGTGTTATATAAAGTTCTCTAAATTTATATGAAGTCAGACAGTTGTGTTCAAAAGAGGACAATTTTAAATCGCAATTTCATTTTGGAGCTGAAAACGTAGTTGAAGATCGTGTGGGACCAACTGCTACAGGAAAGTCAAAAGCCATCTCATTTCTTGTCTGAAATTATTGTTTGAAACAAATATAAAGTCGAAAATTAAATAAATGGGGATCAAACCTTTTATTAACATATTTATCTGTTCGATTCTACAACCTCTTTTTCTCATCCTACTTTAAAGGTTATTATGCATGAGCATGCGTGTGCAATTTAAACGTTGAATAATTGCTTTGCTTGTATCTTGCATAATTTCGTTTATTTTTTGGAGTTATTTAGAAATAATCAAAATCCTCTTAATTTGAAACACTAGTTTCATTTAGTTTCTGAAATTGCTTCTTATCTTCGATAGCTTACTTTACATTTTTGAAGAACCACTTATTAGGGTGGGCTGAAAAAAAGTTTTAATTTACCAAACGCTATGGCGGGGAAAAATGCCTCTTGTAAAAAGAAAAAAATTAAGTACTTACCTATTATCCCGTTTACCATTTTCACGTTATTTGAAAATAAAATTGGATGTGATTTAAATTTAAATATTTTCTCACTTTTTGCTTTCAATGAGTTATATTTGATTTTGCATATTGTTTTATGATCAATTACTATGTAAAAAATAAATTTGGAAGATACCAAAATTACTTAAAGGACAGTGGTGGCGAAAATTGCCAACGAAATAGCTCATAAGTACCGAAACTTTAGACTAAAATTTAAAAAATCGGTTGATATATTCCACTCTTGCCCTGAAAATTCCGAATTGCACTTAAAATTTGTAAAAACTGACATTTGAAATTATATGATCAACATGCTATACTTTCGTATGCTTACTTTTTGGTTTAAAAAAGTGAACTAATGTAAAATATCATTATTATTTTAATGCATACTGGCCGTGTGTTGTATTCGATAAGCGTAAAATATCTTAAGTTTTTCAAGTTTCTTGTCGTTTACCTTCATGACTAATCAACTGCCACATAATTGGAAGCGGCAACGACGTCACGGGTGAGTCAACCAATCAGTTTCGCCCCACCAGCATGACGTTACCTGCAGGTATTCAATTAAGTCTTACGAAAATTGATTCAGCGTATTACATACCCAAGCTATAAAGCTATAACATTATAAAGCCATGCACAACCACGTGATTAGACACAATCATGTGATTACACATTTGAATTTTAGGAGAGAAATACTATATCATTTAGAACTATTTTTCTTGGCTCAATCCAGTTTTGATATTCATTCAAAATATATTCACCTCAATCAAATCATTAATTTTTTTAAACACTTGAATTGAGGACAAAATAGATAAAATCTATTCCTCTAGTAGACAATATCATTGTTTTTAGTTTCTTTAACTCATATTTGTCTTTTCAAAATAAATTTAATTGCAGTGAAAGATGGAGTCTGATTTTTGTTTAACTATAATTAATTTTGCAGAATCTGCAGTGGAAGTGCCAAAGAGTGTAATTGCAGAATGCGAAAAACAAAATTGCAAGCCAGCATGTTAGTAAGTATAGTAATTAATTTTCTGATGAAGAGGGCTTTATTAAGGCCGTTTCTTATAACTTTGACTTATTTATTTCTCCATTCTTCTTCAAGGTTAGTATCAGCACTTAAAGCAATAAAAATTGCGCTTAATGTGCAACTGGGTATATGCCCATCGAAAATAAAAAGAACACGAATACGGGTAACCTATGACGTCAGCGCATGCTGATTGTTTATAAACAAGATGGCGTATAAAAGCTGAGCTAAGTTTCTCCTCATAATTTAGAACGCTATATGCCCATCGAAAATAAAAAGAACACGAATACGTGTAACCTATGACGTCAGCACATGCTGATTGTTTATAAACAAGATGGCGTATAAAAGCTGAGCTAAGTTTCTCCTCATAATTTAGAACGCTATATGCCCATCGAAAATAAAAAGAACACGAATACGTGTAACCTATGACGTCGGCACATGCTGATTGTTTATAAACAAGATGGCGTATAAAAGCTGAGCTAAGTTTCTCCTCATAATTTAGAATGCTATATGCCCATCGAAAATAAAAAGAACACGAATACGTGTAACTTATGACGTCAGTACATGCTGATTGCTTATAAACAAGATGGCGTATAAAAGCTGAGCTAAGTTTCTCCTCATAATTTAGAACGCTAATTAACGTGAAGTTAATTAAATACAGAACCATATCACAAATCGAATTTGTTAAAATGTAGTTCGTTCTCATCTACGTTTTATACTTAACTTAGATTTATTATTTGTTTATAAATTCTATGTTAATTATGATATATTTTTGATTTGTGTACCTGGCAATTTAGATGAATAATTATTCATAATTATTCGATTGCTTGAAATATATAGCAAATATAAATCCTTGTGAAAAAATTTAAAATTTATCACTTAAGTGAATTCATACTTGACAAATTTGACGTACTCGAAATAGAATAGAAAGAACAGTTGCTAACGTAAGCAAATGCCACGTTTCAACAACCAATCAGGATCTAGATATCCACACTACGTCACTTGCAGGTATTGAAGTGTATAAAAATAATAAAGCAACGTGTCTGTGGTGATAATTTTAAGATTTTTATGCGTATTATATGTGCTAATTTTACTGCAAACATGTTAGATTAAGCGTTATTTCTCTAAGAATAAACTCTAATAGTACTCTAATAACTAATAAAAAATATTGATTGTGTTAAAGTCGCAAACAAATTTGAATCTATGAAGATTATGATGCAAATTGACTCTGCAAATTTTCCTACCTGGTCCGTGCATTTGATTTGAATTTTAAAATAATTTCAATAAAATTCTTTAATTCCTTATTTCTAAGATCAGTGACTTACCACGAAATAACTATTTGTCAGTTCAATCATATGTTAAAAAATTTATTTGAGTTATCCATAAAAAAAAAGTTTTACTTGTATTTTTCAGCAATAATGAAGAGCTAAAAATTATGTATTTCCATTTTCGAATTATTTATTTCCATTTTCCACATCTTTTTTTAGACAAACACAGTCTAGGCTCTAATGGCGTAGTGGTTAAGGCACCCTACTCATATCCTCTAGGTCGTAGGGTCGATCCCATTTGGGATCACCCACTTTAGGCCGGGATAACCTGGTTGTTAGAGCACTTGGCCCATCTCCAAGAGGTCATGGGTTTGATCCCCGCAGACCGAAGTAGTGTAGTAAATGGTGTCGGGTCACTGAACAGGAGTTTCCTTGTCTTCTGGATTGGTTCAATATTACAAGGCTATGGAGTTGAGCATTAGTAGTCGTAAACAAAAAAATTGGCTCGACTGTTAAACAACGGTTATAAAAAAGCAATCACAACGATGTGCTATGATATTCTTTTCTCTTTTGGTAAAAGTACAGATAAATATATGTGTAAATTCTTCTTAAAATTAATAAAATACTCATACAATTAGTTATGTTGTTATTTGCTGCCGACAAAAGTGAATAAACCAGCAATTGAGGTGTTATAAAATGATTTAGCTAATATGAGCAAAGAATTTATTTTTCTATTTTGTTTTGCTAGTGAAGAGAGTTATGAAGTTACAAGAGAAGTGACTGAAAAGTACATACGGGTAAGTTGACTTTCACCATATTAGTTGAAAGATGATTTCATGAAACACCTTTAAGTTTCAAACCACTGTCAAACCTATTTCGATGTGTTAAACCTATGCCCTTCTGCATTTGTCAGATTTCGATAGCTTTTTAATATTTTCTTTTGCTTTAATATTAATTTGTGCCCACCAATGAGCATATTTTTTTCCATTTTCGATTTAGATTTTAAAAAAACATTTTTAGGGAAGTCATTACAGAGCACCCTGTATATAAAGTAAAGTATGTTTTTGAACTAGTGTGCCTTATTGGAACCTGAAGGCAAGATGGATGGTTTCAAATCCAACTCAGTTCATGAAAAAATTAATAAGGGAGGAAAAATGTCTTTCAATTTAGATACTTCAATGATAATAAAATTTATTTTAACGTTTTTGGAAATGATTGAGATATATTTTGAAGAAAGGTTCTGTTTATTGTATATGATATTTTGTACTCAGTGACTGCAAAATACCTGGTATTAAGCAATGATTGCTTGAGAATTTGGGGATATAATTTTTTTTTTTTTTTTTACACTCGTTCTCTTCTTCGAAACACCATGTTGAATTTCTTGCAGTTTTAAAACGATTTGTGCTAGATTTCTCAAATTTGAGCATTGAGTGCTAGGTGCAATTTTAGCCCCAAATCCTAAAAATTGCTTTAAAATTTCCGTTAATATGTTCCAAGATGTTTGAAAACGAAATTTTTGAATTAGTTTAGTATTAGCCACTGTCATAAATTTAACTGTTTAAGATTTTTTTGCTCGGTTTTTAATGAATTATTATTTCTTACAAGCTCTGTGACCAACGCAAATAGCATGTCTGTCACGGCAACGTTACCGTATTATTTATTATTCCTGAAATTAACTGAAATCACGTGTTTATTTTGTTTTGTAATTGTGTTTTTATAACGCGTTTCTATAAAGCCAAATAATTCGAAAACAATGGTAATTAAAATAACGCAAAATATGTAATACACGAAAAAACAAAATTAGCAGAAAATAGGTAATAATTATTTTAGCGGAAGGTTAAAAAATCAGCTTACTATTATTGACGCTACTGATGTTTTGAAACAGCAGTAGGCAATTACTATTACTGGTGTAATGGTAAGTCGTGCTGTTTTTAATAGATACCATATACCTAATATCGATACTGTTTTAATAGATTTTTTGCCACTAACTTTCCTCTCCGAATCTTAAGGAAGTACTATTAATTACACTGGGGAACGATTTTTTTTTCTGTTGCATCAAATTTTTGAATGAATCTCAAGTATTTTCGTGATTTTCATTTTAAACCAGCAGTTGGTTTCTTTCTACAAGTCGCAGTTATGCATTTTAATAATATATTAGACTAACCAGGAATTTTGAAATTCACTCGAGTGAATAATAAATGTCCACACTTCTCTGCTACATAGGGAGTGGTTGGAAGAAGGCAATAAGGAGTAGACAAGTGTACAGGTACAAATGTAAACATATATGTTCTTAGTAAACCTGTTAATTCAGACAAAAAATAAAATAAAATAAAAATATCATTTTGACAGAAATCTGCCGCTTTTTGAGCAAAACTGATTATAGATTTCAAATCCCCCCACCCCGATTGGGTAAGATCATGTACTAATGCAACAAAAAATTTGTTTTCTATTCCTATCATAACCATGTCATTTTTTAACCATGTCATAATTTTTTCCACCCTAATTAAATTAATACTGTTATTTAATTGATAATTTGATTTCTTTTCCAATATTAAAAATTCTCTTTTAATAATTGAGTAGATAAGAGATTTATACAAACTGTTTTCAACTAATGTATACACGATACAAACACACCTGACCTCATATCGAGGTTTACTGTTTATACTGAATTTTGAGAAAAAGATGTGAAATAATGGAGTTATTTTTTATTAAGAAAAAGACTTGACGAATCCTGAAACGAAAAAGTATAAAATAATACAATCTTTAAATAAAAAAAAATAATTCTATGGTTTTGCGTGAAAAAATAGAAAATAAAACTTTGAGTGTAGCTTAAAATAGTCGAGTTGATAGTCATATTTATTTTTCTAGACATTGCGTATCAAAAATTTATTTTAAGATGTGTTACAAGATTTTCTAATAAAAATTTTAAAGATGACTGATGAAAAGTAGGCGGTTCTTTTTAATAACAATAATAATTTCAAATAAACCGCTGTTTATTTTTTTATTTGATACCGCTGACCACCGATACAAAGAATTAAAATATCAAGCACGTGAACTATCACAAGCATAAAAGCAAAAACGTGCATGTTTACAATTTCTCTGAATGAAAACTCTTTTCTCACGTGAACAACAAAAATTGAACCAAATTTAAGGCATAAAGGCCTGTTTACACGATTCAAGAATATCCATTCAAGACCGTTCGAGATCTTGAGTTGATATTTCTGCTTCAAGAACTCGTATGAATCGTTGACACGATAAAAGATCTGCAATCTCGCTGATTGGCCAGAGGTATAAACCTGCGCATGCGTGACTGTTTATTTTTCGTTTCGTTTTGTTGACAGTGACAGCACAGAGATTGCAGTTTTGAGTTTTTGGCCAAAGCGAAGCTTTTGAACCATGGATGTTGATGATGTTATTGTTTTGTCTTCGTCAATTTTAACTTTATCGGCGGTTTCTCTTTTGAAACAAAAAAACAAAAAGAGATCAACTTGGATAAAAGACTGGAAAACTCCCGAAAGGAGGAAAGCCTGTGGGGCATACTATGCCTTGATGAAGGAATTGGAAGTATCTGATCCCGTAGCCCTTAAAAATTTTGTCCGAATGGACAAACAAACTTTCATGCAAACTTTCAAACAAACATTTTAAATAAAACTTGTAGAACCTAGGTTAACTTGACCTATAAATATATACCATAATACCAAAACCATTTTTCGAAATTACTTAATTTCATTGAGTTATTGAAATTATAATAAAAGTGTACTTAAGATTTAAAATGAAGTATTTTTAAACAAAAAGTGACAATAATAAACAATCTTCATATGATATAGGTTTTATAGAGTAGCACTAACTCTGCAAATTTCTTTAAGATACCAAAAAAGGGATAATTTCTCTCTCAAAAGTTGAGGGGGACTTTGTCCCACTCTTCTCCCTTGAAAGAATCTAGATTTACAGATATTGACATCATCAATAAAATGAATCATACATCCCTTGTTACGAATTAATTCTTTTTGGCGGCGTCAATTCGTCGCCAATCAAATTATTTTTTTTTGTCAGTTGTTCTCGATGCACTCATGCCTGAAGGAGCATTTCTTGAAAGCTCCTATTTCTTATATATTTTTGTTTTGTTTCAGTCTAATTATTATTTGTTTCATTGTTAAGTTTATTAATAAATATAGAAGCTCATATTAATTGTTTTCTTACTGACCAGGGCATCAAATGGTAGAGATACACGCATATACCGAAACTCGAAATAGATTTTCTATCATCCCTTACTATACTAATACATTCCCTAATTTTAATTATATATGAATTTTTTCAGTAATATTCTGACAGATTTAATCTCAGTCAATATTTATGAACTTTTCAATTCTTTATTTTACTATGGATATTTTATACTTAAATTCTTTTTA
Organism: Parasteatoda tepidariorum; assembly: GCF_043381705.1. NCBI lineage: Eukaryota > Metazoa > Arthropoda > Arachnida > Araneae > Theridiidae > Parasteatoda > Parasteatoda tepidariorum. Next base: position 51,862,584 of record NC_092209.1, on the reverse strand, counting down.
TGGAGGTTTTAGAAAAAAAATATAGAAATGTATAAGAGACTAAAAGAAAAGAAGGCCACGGAATTAAAAATTTATGCAAAAATTATAAGTTCTTATTATTAAAGTATTCAACTTATTACCACTTCCACTTGTTAGAGAATCTAACACCTTTTTCTGTTCACTAAGATACTGAGTTCTCAACCCATAAATTTTATTTCTTATGGTCTCTATATCAGTTTCGAATAGGAAAGACAACTCTTCTAGATGCCTTTGGCGCAGATTTTTATCAGAATACTCCGGGAATTTGCTATTCCATAATTGGGGTCTTTCCCGGTATTCTTCTATTAATTTAAAAACTTGATCCTGAGTCCACTCCATTCTATAAATATCTAGGTACAAATAATGGCATTTTTATTAAAAAAGTAAGAATTAAGGGAGGAAATATGAATTTAAAATACAAATAAATACTTACGAAAAAGCACACACCAGATGAAAATTTTTTAAAACGATTGAACAGGACCCGTAGAAAGTAAAAAAAACGGCGAATGCGTAAAAATCAAATACCTCCCGCTATTCATGACGTTTTCCTATGACATCACAAAATTCTAAAAGATGATTGGCTGGGAGAAGAAAAAATTGAATGTCTTGTAGAACATGCGCTACTACATTCAAGAAGTGGATCCAAGATCTTGAACGAATCGTTTACACGGTACAACATCGATGAAAACAGATTTCCATCAATATCAATCAATCTTGAACGCTTCTTGAACGTAAAACTTGAATCGTGTAAACAGGCCATAAGTCGAGAGGAATTAAAAGATTTACAGCGAATTGTTTAATATTAACTACTATGCTGGACATACCTATGCAGGATCAACAATAATAATTTTAATCACAGTTATTCTTTTAACTTCAAAATGATTAAGTAATATGACAGCTTTACAGTTAGAGCTCAAAGTTCTAAAATTTATAGCTGTGTTTTTATCAAAGTTGTGAATATTTTATAGTCATTAGTTTTTAAAAGCATAGTTATTGTTTTGTTTCCGTACGTTTTTTTTTAATTGCCTGACATTTATTTCAATTTTTTATTTTAATTTCAATAACTTATTATTAACAAAAATTTTGTATTCTTTAAAGAGGAATTAAATTTAAAGATTTTAATAGTTGACTTATATTCTTTAAATTTTACGATAGCATTTTACATTTTAAATGGGTTTAACTTAGCGAGCGAAGTGGGCATGGTTTACAAAGGAAACCATATAAGGTTTCATAGCAATCTTCGGTGATTGGAGAACACCGGTAAGAGGCAGAGCTTACTAATTTTATTTTATTCTCTGTTTTATACAATGTTCGATTAGCCATGGTGGCTCAGAGAATAGGGATCTCGCCTCACAAGGAGATGACCCGGATTTGATTCCCAGTGAAAGCTAGTCGACATGAATTTTGCACTTGCCACTCACTGACCACAGTGCTGACGTAAAATATATTCACAGTTGCAAACAAATCATGCTTTAGAGTACCCTTGCCATCAGGCTAACTATGGGACCCAAGACAAAATTCTTAATGGGACCATCAAGATATTTTGATGCTTTATGTTGGTTTCATGTTGGCCCAACTTCATTTGATGGTAACCAACATCCAACAATTCTCATCATGTCATAATGGATTTTGATGGGCAAACAAACTTCCACGATTTCATGTTGGAAGATGATATTTTACGATATGATGCTCAACCAACATGTTTATGTTGGAAATCTTTGGGCAATAATTTCCATCATTTTATAATAGAAAACGATGCCTTACGATTGAATGATTGATGTATTCCGTGAGTGTTAATCTTACCCCGATTGACGCTTAGCTTCGAAATATCCTAATGACAAGTATTACTGATTAATAACTGTTATTATGTTTTATATGATTATTCAGCTGAAGAGTGCCCTTTTAACAATAAAACTTTTCCTTTTCAGCCTGAATGCTCTCTGGAAAAAGCACCTGAGTAAGTAATTTATATAAATATAAAAAGTCATAATACTGAAGGTCAGAAATGAAATTTTTTAGAAAAAGAATAAAATGTAATGTTAGTATAATTTCGATTAGAGTTACAGTTATATGCTTAATAGACGTTGCAGTTATGGAAATTTTACATCACCTTTACTCTGCAAATTTTTCTTAACTCTGTCTCTAAGCCACTGTAAACTTTACAACTTGATAAGATAGTTTAACATTAACTGAATTTGTAATATAAAATGCAGTTTGCTTGATGATTAAGATAGCTGTAACCTTCCGGGCCTTCTGGTACAAGTTATCAATGTTGTTTTTATACGTTGAACTAATTTTTGTGAAAGTGTATTTTTTTTCGCAAAACCTTTTGAAAACTTAAGTAAACCGAGTAAAAATACTTATCTTCTAGAAATCTTTCTTTAAAATATTTTTTTACCTAACTTTTCTTTCTTAATGGTATTTGGAACATTATAGTTTTTTTCAAAGGACAGAAAATAATCTTTTAAGGGACAGATGTGCAGAAAAATGACAGTTCACCATGAATAACTTTTTATATCATAGTCGAAATTTTGTCGTATGAATTGTACTACATGGTTCGTGAACATGTAACGTAGTTTTTCTGGAAAGAAACTGTTTTTGTCGGCAACTAATAAAGTGTTTTGGTGGTATAGTCGTTAAAGCCATCAGAATTTTATGCACCTTAACGGTAAATTTTTTATATCTAACAGTGCTTTAGAAACAAGTTTTGTAAATCGAGATGATGTTACACGTTCTTTTCTCAGAAGCGAATGTTAGTTTTTTTTTTATGGATGAGTTGTATATCTTCAAACAATAATTGTCCTTAAAACTTGCCTTTGTTTCAATTTAAACTATTTAAAAAAAATATTTTATCTTTTGCAAAACTTTTTATTTAGTTTTAACTTGCAGATATATAAATAAATTTTTAAGTATTTTTAAAAAACTTACAAATTAATAAATTTTATTAAAATTATAAAATTAAACACAAAAAGCGGAAAATAACAGTTTAAATTGAGTATAGCAATATGAGGTTGAAAAAGAAGCATAATACTTTTGTATCTTAAGTAATATCGATAATTTATGGAAATTTTCAATAAATTACACAAAATGATTTTTGTACTTGAATTATATAATTTCTGAATGGATCAAAATATTTTTATTTTAGTCAAAGCATTGATATTGAGATAAGAATGAATGGGATGGAAACAACAACATATACATATAGCCCTAAATTTGAGGTAATAAATTTTATATGCATATAGATATAATTCTAAGTTTGAGGTAATAAATTCTATATGCGCATAGTAGATATAATCCTAAGTTTGAGGTAATAAATTTTATATACATATAGATATAATCCTAAGCTTGAGGTAATAAATTTTACATACATATAGATATAATCCTAAGTTTAAGGTAATGAATTTTATATGCATATAGATATAACCCAAAGTTTGAGGTAATAAATTTTACTTAAGTAAATTTCGTTTAAGGAGAAAAGTCTCTCAAAATGTGTTTGTTTAATTTTAATAAGCGAATAAAAAACTGAAACAACTAACTGATGATAAGTAACAGGTTTATTCAATGTAACAAAATTAAGAGTAATAATTAAAAAAGCAGCTTACAATATAATGCGACTCTCATAAGATACGTTTTTAATATTGACAGTCTAATGCCGCGATTTGTATCATTTAAATATAAATTTAAATGATAAAACTCGTGGTTTCAAAGCTGAAAATGGATTTAAACTCTTATTTCGGCACACTATAGACATTTAAGTTTACCGTAGCTTTCAAAAAGCACCAAGTACATCAGTAAAAATCCAGATGTTGTAAGATTAAGCCATTAAAATTTGTGAATGCTTGGTATTCCATCTATTGGCACATAAATAGAATGTTTGCCAATTCTGCGAGTTTTAGTAATTGCTTCTTAAAAAAATTTCTGCGCTATGATACAAACAAATTAGAAATGGGTGCAAATTTACTTATTGGTCTAATATTCGGTATTAGCTAAATATTTAATTTATTTATCTCATACTTGTTTGTGTGTAGAATTATAAACTTAACTAGATCTTTTAATTCAGCTCCTTTGAAAATAAAATATTGTTAAAATGGCATTCCGTGTAAAACAATGCCAATTTTTTGTATTAATATGTGCATTAAAAATAGTAGAAATTCTAAAAATTTGTGTAGATATTTGTTAAAATAAAACATATTATATTAATAGTATTTTTATCAATATTTTCATCAGTATTTTCATCAATTGTACTTATCAATATGTACTTAAAATCATAATTTGTAACTTCGAAACTAATAGAAGAAGAGAAAGGGATAAGTTAAGAATTGTGAAATAGCATCTTAGGCATGTATTTTTCAAGTCATTCCTAAGCGATTATTAATCACGTCTTTTTTTTTCTTTTTTTTTTAATATGCTTAAGTTTGTTAACAAAAAATTTTAACCAAATTGGAATGTTTTACAGCTTGTGTAGTTACGAACCCCCACATTTTATACAATTACGAATATGATATTTAAACATATGACATAATTAAAAACAATAATAGTTCATAAAATAATAAATATATTATTATAAATTTTACATTTGAATGAAATTCAATATGCCTAATCAACTTACAAAGCTAACTAATGTCATTTTTTTATTTTAGAGCGTAGAAATTTTCAGCTATATTGGTGGCTATATTGGAATTTGGCTTGGAGTATCATTGGTTGCTGCATTTGATTTCTTAGAAACAACCATCCTTATCATGAGCTATCCTGTCAAGAATTACAAAGAAAAACGAAAGAGGAACAGAAATATAGAAACGATAAAAAAGCCTTCGATGAATTTATAAACGCATTTATCCTTCACAACAAATTCTTCTCATCAAACTTTGAAATATTTCAAACTTAAAGTCAAAATATATTTACATGCAATTCAGTGAAGATGCATGCTATAACTTTGCTTATTTTGCGAGCTTTGTAAAAATTATTAAAGGGAATAAGGGAGATCATTTTTTCTAAACATGGGTGCTGGGAAAGTTAATTATTGCTATCTTTATGTGTTGCTTTAATGGAAAAGAAAGATAAAGTTGAATATATTGAATTTTAAGATTTCAATTAAGTAAAGCATGAAAGTAAAGAGTGTACAATTTCAACGCTCAGTGACAGCAGAAAAGTAAGAAAGGGAGGATACCAAATCGAGGAAGCTTCTCGGAACTACGAAATTAAGTTTTAGAACGGAGTGAGACAAGAGTTCTTGAAAATGGATGGATTGGCGTAAAATAGAATGAATAAATTTTGTATGAAATGAAATACTATAGGTAGGAGATCTTTGTGATGGTTGAATTTTGTTTTACTTTAATAAATTTTTGAATACTTTTCACTTCAAATTTCACTTTTTTCGATCATCTTAAAATAGTTTCTTGTTCATAAAGAACAATTAGTCGTAAGATCCAGACTTGGCGCTTTATTACCAACTTCACTGAATTTTATTCGATCGTAATGAATCCCTCCTGACGTCAAACTTCCTTGAATGTTAGTTTGGCGTATCCTGATCCCGTTTGGAACGAGGTTCTTAATGGAATAAGTACAATTTTCATTATGGCAGATTAAAGTGTAGATGAAATCTATATTCCAACAAGAGTTTGTTTATTTTAGAGGAAAATGTGGTGTTATTTTTTTATCATTCAGTTAGCTACTACTACAGGGGTTCAGCGGGGAAAAAGAATAGTTCAGTAGAAAAAAAGAACAAAATTAGATTTCAGTAGGAAATTTGTGGGGCATTTTTTCAGTGGGAAAAAAGAATTTCAGACTTTCCTGAACTCTCCCCGTTATAAAGAACAAGTTAGCTTTGTAAACTAAAAATAATTCGAAATGAAGAAAAATTTTATAAGATTAAATTTGATAAAAAATATTTTTTAACCTAAAATCAAATTTGATTATTTGTTCTTCGAGAAAAAAGTTTTTCAGGAACTTTCCGGAACCATGCAAAATTTTTAGAAACTCTCCTGCATATTACCTAAACTTTTCCTGAACTTTTTTTTAAAGTTTTTTCCAACCATTCTCATAAAGTTTATTTTTATCAACAAAAAAATTTCACATTTTATTCCTATAACAAATTTTTTCTCATTCCAAATTATTCATCAGTAACAAATATAACTTGCTCGTTATAACGAGAATTTTTGTATTAAAGCTTCTTTAATGATTGATAAAAGTCTCTGAAAAAGTTTAGGCTAATTTAGGAGACTCTTCAAAAAATGTTGTAAGTTTCAGGAAAGCAGAACAAATAATCAAACTTCAGAATTACTTTAACAAATTATTTTAATTTAAATTCTCGGTGACAAACCGAGCTTGTCTGTTATAAGGAAAGTTTATTAACAAGGTTGTTTGAAAAACACTAATGAGTGGAGAAGAGTTTTTGTTATATAAGGTTGTTTAAAAAAAAACATTGAATGTTTGAGGAAATTCTCTCGAATTTAGGTTCAGATAATGTGTAAGAATGTCCTTACAACACGTTCAGGAAAGTTTATAAAAAAACCTTTTTCCCGCAGAAGAAATAATCATATTTAATTTTTTATTAATAAAAAATTTTTATATTAAATTTATCTTTTATAACAATTTTTTTATTTCAAATTATTTATCGATAACAAAACTAACAAATTCGTTATAACGAGAGGTTTTGCAATAAGTTTGTTAAAAAATGCTTAATGGTTTAGATGCGAATTTAAGGGTACAAAAGTGGCACTTAAGCGAATCTAAGCGTCATTTGAGAGCGAAAAGTAAACATGCTAATTTAAGCTTATAAAAAGTTGTTGCAACAATAAAGATCTTATTTTTACTTCGAACGAGTGCCTAATAGGTAATTAAAAAATTATCCAACTAGTTTGCAAATTACTTGGATATTTTAAGAAAAAAAAATTATATCACTTTAATTTTCTTAATCACTTTAATTTTTTTTATCACTTTAAATTTTTTTATCACATGGATCATCCTTGTTACTCGATTTCAACACTTTTGTGATTGCATAACACCAAAAAACATTTTATTACCTTTTTTTTCTATAAAAATATATTTTGAATGCCTACATTTGACAAAGCAACCATAGTAAGAAAAAAAAATTTCAAATTGATCATTGTATTGTTAAATATCTATTGTTTGACAATAAATCAATTTATTAAAATTTTATCGGTAATAATAGGAACTGATGTTTGTATTTGCGACAAATCGGAAAAGCAGCCATCAGCACGCTCTTCTTAAAATCGACAAATACCCTAAAAATCATCAAACTTGTTTATTATCGTTCTAATTTAAATGTTTAGTCGTCATAACGTTTTAAATTTGCAAAACTATATTTTGTTGTAAAACAACTGAGAATTTTCATGGTTACTGCTGAAAATCTACCTAGAGGTTGGAGACCGTTATTTCTAAAATAATCGAAATTTTTAATCTTCTGTACTATATTCTTGAGACCTTTTTGTCAGTGTTTGTGCAAATTTCAAACTGGTATTACTGCGGCATCATGAAGAAAAATATTTTCTAGTCTTATAGTGATAAATCATGCAATAAATTTCGCATGCTGCGATAATTTAAGAACAAAGGTCCTATAAGAATATAATTTTTAAAATTTGGCACTCAAGATATAAACTCTTTTTTTTTTCTGAAAAATTTCTATTTTAAAGTTATTTAAAATAATTTAGGCGTGTTGCATGGTTCATAAAAGGCCATTAAAAACTAGATTAAGCAGCACAAAATTTAGCAAAGTAAAATAGTTCTAAAGTTACAACTATTTAAAAATAAAATTAAATGTTAAAAATTCTGAAATCTAAATTGACATGAAAAAGTTTATTTGTTTAAATTTAGCGAAAGTTTTTTTTTTAATATAAAAGGTACATGATAAAATTCGAAAATCATTTAAAATAGTAAACTTCACTGAACATTTATTAAATATTTTTTTTTTTAGCGATTAGAAATATTTCATTTAGGACTTTAATAACAATAACACCTGCCCACAGCCGTGTACTCGATCCTTTCTGATTCCAATAGTTAATAGCTGTGGCCGGAAATATAGAAAATTACTAGGCATCTTGATCTCACATATTTATCTTCCTTTTTTTCTTCAAAAGATTTATTCGCGCTTTATTTTTAAAACTCTCAGTACTAAGAAAGAGAAAGTGTCAACACATTTTATACACAACCTTAGAAATTAAATATTGGCTATAAAAAGCTCAAAATCATTTTAAACGAAAGATTTAGGGTATATTTCGTTCACCAGGAGTTGGCACTCATCTCCACCTCCTCAGACACAGAGTACATTTCAGAGCGGGAGTAAGGAGAGAAACATCTCCTCGCTTGAAATTGAGACAACCCTTAATGCGAGCAAAACACAAACACTTACTTTTTTTTCAGTCACTTACTCCGTTTTGGTTTTTCTAGCTAATTAAATATATTTTAAATTTAAAAACTGTTTTTTTTTCAGCAAAGTATCTCAAAAATGGTAAATTATTCACTCAAAAGAGAGAAATATCATTAAAAATGGCACAAAATATCATCAAATTTATGAAATACTTAATGTTAAAAAAAATGCAGATAAAGTTCGCGAAATAAATATTTTTGCCATACGATCGCCAAATAGCAGCCTTGTTCAGGATTGCTGCATTGCTCACAACCTTTTCCCAAAAATTCACGCATACCACATGATGAAGGCGGGGCCAAGTGCCAACTCTTGCTGGTGAACGAGCTATACCATAACCACCTACAAGGCTCTATGAGCCTCTTTCCAGCCTCTAAAAAAAAAGGTCTCTTTCAAAAGTTGTTAGTTGAAACTATTTTTTTTTCTTCGAGATATATTAATAGGAACTGTTAATTTTTTCTTTGTTTTCTTTTAGGTTTATGCCATAAACAGTTTTTATTTTTCAAACATTAAGCTAAGAAAGTAGCATTAGGAACAGTTTGATATAGCATTATCAAATGTTCGTAGTTGCCCTGATTTTCCTATTAAAAAAAAGTATTTGTTCCGATTTTTGCGTGTGTTCAGTACATTCCATAATAATCGATTAAAGAATAGAAAGGTTTAGACTTTTAATCCATCTTTTTTATTTTAATTAACAATTAGTAAAAAGTGCAAAATCCGATAATTCAAAGTTAGGGATCGTTCACTAATTTATAAACATAGTTAACGTATATGTCCTTCCCTGCAAGATTCCTTGTTTAAAATTTTTTGAAAATTAAGTAATTTTATATTTTACATTCTCAAAATTTCATGATGATGAATTCAGGTATCATACACTTAATTTATTTCTTAAAAAAATGATGTAACAAATCTTGTAGGAGAAAATTTTATACACTGGTGTCCAAATTTTTACACCAGAAACATGCGTTATGCTTAACTTTTAGACACCAGTTGTAAAATTATTGATTCCAATCAATAATACACTAATCTTATGACATAATTTTTAAATTATTAATTGAGGGATCATCAATTAAATGGCTTTTGTGCAAAAATAATAAGCGTGTTTTTGTTTCGAAATTATTGAATCCTTCTTCATTGTTGATAAAATAAAGTAGATTACTATTTTACTGAGTTAAGTAAAATAGGGAATATTGATTAACCCTTTAAAGGGCCCTTTATTTCTAGTAAAGGTAAATTAAAGTATTTTTGGAATTGAAATTGTTTTAAGAACAGTAATTGATATTAAAAAAAAGAACTCATTTAGTTTATAAAAATGCCATTTTTTTGGTGGTAAATATATAAGATAACCTATTTATAAGATGGTAATATATAAGATGGCTGCGAGCTTCAAAAGGAATTATGTATTTTATAACTTTTATACGTTTTTTAAAAGTGACAAATGGTTACCAATTTTATTCAAACTCACTTCAAGAAAGCTGAAGTTATTGAAAAATGGAAACCTTAATTAAAAGTGGTAAAACGTGGTGGTAAGTATACTTACCACGGCCTTCAAAAGGGTTAAAGCTGGTTATTTTTTAATGCAACTGTACTATAAAACATTTTTATACATTAATCTCAAATGATTAGGATTTGTTCAGAACTCCATTAAATTATACTGTTCTAGCTAAATAATTCTGAAATTAAAAATATTTTGTTATTTTTTGCGATCAAATTTGCTTCAATTATATTTAAACAGAGCAAACTAGATAGTTTAAATTTGTCGTTTGCCCTTTTTAAAAGTAAATATGTGTATTATATTGTTCAAAAATATGTCCTAATTTTTTTTTTTTTTTTTTTTGAAACTCTTTACGATTTTTGCGCTGTTGAAAATGAAACGTTGTTGTTTATATATTATTCTGATAAAAAGAAAAATAATTAGTTGGGTAACAAACAAACACGCATATCTGTTTGAGTAAGAAACGCGTTTTGTCCAATGATTCGTTCTTTCCTCATAGAACAGTTTGTTACATAATTTTATTTTACAAATATTTACGTAACCTTTTTTTCATAATGTTTACGTAATGATCGAAATCTTACACAAACGTTTAGGTACAGTGCGCCTAAAAAGCGGACTACCCTGAATTAGAATTCAAAAACAAATTCTAACAACTTAATATAGTTTATATACTACATACATAAGTAAATAAATCTAATAAGTTATATATTAATGAATATTTACCTCACATTAGAGAGCTCCACTTCAAGACTGACAGTTGTATTGTCTGCAATCCATTTCTTCTTTCTTTTCAAATTTGGAGGAAATCTGAGCATTCAAAAGCCTTTTTTTGAACTGTTTGTACAATTTACTGCCGCACAACCACTCATATGAATAATTTTAGGCATCCAAGTAGCCTTCAAACTCTCATACTAATACTAATATAACGTAACTTGCGAGCTTGTCTGCTCCATAATGGCGGAGAGTTCAGCTCTCATAGCATAGGAGCCTTACCCAGAATAACTTTTTAATTAGTGATGAGAACTCAATTTTAATGATTCGAGGAGGTGATCACAAATATGCTAATGGATGCCTGCAAGTGACGTAGTGTGGGTATCTCGATCCTGATTGGTTGTTGAAATGTGGCATTTGTTTACGTTAGCAACTGCTCTTTCCATTCTATTTCAAGAAAGTCAAGCCCGTCAAGCATTAATTATCTTAAATGATGCATTCTAAATTATTTTACAAACATTCTTTCTCAAAAATTTCAATTCTTTCACTCTATATTTACGCAGAGACTTGTCACAAAAACAGGCACAAAACTAAACAAACTAATAATGCATCGAAGTTGCCAGATGCATGAGGCAGAAATAGATCACGGTTACAATAAAATTCATACATAAATAATAACTCTAAGTTTAAAAATAAAAGAAGTAGACGAGAAAGAATTCGCGATCGCAACGCTCGAGTACGCCGTCTAGCGGGAGCCTGTAAATATCGGACATTAACTTAATACAATCACATTTTCTGCCATCAAAGTCATTGACTGAATCAGACGCCATTTTTTAGCAGCAAATAAGAAACAAAATTTCCCTAAGGAAAAGGCCGAAGAACTTGAAAAAAATCTCCAGAATATTAGTAAATCTTTCAGGAACAGAACACGCCAAACATTTGAAGAAAAATTCCTCAATAATTTTTAATTTCTATTATCAACAAACTTGCAACTGATGACTTCCGATTTCGGATACTGTTACAGATGTGTGTATTAAGGTAAAATGCATTTCTTCTGTCTTCAATTCATTACGAATTAAAGTGAAGTCAACATTGCTTTCGTCATTCCAGTGAATAAATATGAATTCAGAACATACAGAATTGTAATAGTTATAGCATATTCTTCTTCGTTATAGAATAGTATATATTTCTGTATCCATATAATTCGGAAAACAACAATAAAAAATTATCCAAGTTACTTGAAATAGTGCCATTTGTGCTGATTCTTAATTAATTTAAATCGTTTTCTTGGTAAGTTTTTTTTAATTTTGAAAGAATAAGTTCAACTAGAATTCAGCTATTCTGTTTTTAGCTACATATTCAAATTCATATCAATTATAAAATTTTGCTGTGTAGTATGTTATCTAAAAGTAATGAAGGTATAAACTATGTATCTATTATTTGAGAATAAAGTTTTCAAACAAGGAACTTATCATTTTGGAATTCTCCGGGAATCATAAATCAGGTAAGTGCAATGATTTTTACAATAAAAAATTTGCTTGTAAATATTTTTTTTTCATTTGATGATGGTTCTCTACAGAATGGTTTTTTACGTCTGATTAAGAACTATAAGAATAATAAAAAAAGAAACAATATGAAAGTTTTTATTTCAATGTTAATAATTCTTAAAATCGTTTTTTTTATCCTAAGAATTCTTTATTTTCCGTTTTTTAGTTTATAATTTTTTGATAAAAATTGTTCTCAAAATACTTTTGAAAAATTAAATGGTATAACATTATGTGTTTATGTATACTTCTTGTATATTCCAATGTTTGAAATAATATGATTCAGAAAAGTATGGAATAAAAATTCGGTACTTACGACGTATTAACGCCACCGCCGCTACAGATTTGGCGGTTTTTAAGTGCCGCCAATCTACACTTAAAATTTTTGCGACAGTTCATAAAATAAAACACTTTATTTAAAATCAAAATAGTTAATTGGATTTCGGTGGAAAATGAGCCGATATAGAGTTTAGCATAGATTCAAAACAATCATATCGCCATATGAACTCTGATGAATAAGATTCCAAATGAAATAACATTTCCAAAACGTACGTTTGCCAAGATAAAGTTTTATGTTGTGGGAATTGGTACATTTTCGTTTTTTCGGTAAAATATTTCCCTCCTGAAAAAATAAAATTGCATCTTGTTTTGTTTTTGGCAAATCCCAAAGACGAATATTCGTAGCACTAAAAATGGCGACAAAAAAGAATTGTTTTTTTTTTTTTTTTTTGTTTCGTCAGCATTCTTTATTTTACGTTTCTTAGTTTCTAAATAATGATTTTTATTGAAACTTGAAATTTTTTGATAAAAATTGTTGTCAAAAAACGTTGTTTACAAAATTAAATTTCATAAAATTATGAGGCTTATGTATACTTTTTGTTCATTTTAATTTTTGAACTAATATGATTCTTAAAACTATAGAATGTAAAGTTTAAATGGGCCTTTCATGTTATATCATTAAATTTAGTAATACTATTTCTCGGGCATTAGGTTTTAACTCTTATAAGAATATACATATTTTTTTCTGTTAATGTACAAATATTTTTCCGATGTGTTTTGGATATTCCTTCTCTAATAAAAAGAGATACCATTTTGTTTTCGGTTGTACAAGAAAGAAGATCAAGCATTTTTCTTTTTTAAATTTAATAAGCCACATTAAAGAAGGAACGTTGCAATGCTACACGCTACATTAACGACGTCTCCAGAGTAACTGAATGACGGTTCATATAGAAATCGCAGGTATGCGTCTCATACAACAACGCCCCCTATAGTTCGTTGCGATCGCGAATTATATTTCACCAAATTTGATGTGCGATGCTGCTCTGTATTTAATTAAATTATTGTTAATTAACTTACCGTTTATTAACATTCTATCTTATGTAGAAAAACTTAGCTCAACTTCAATAAGCTATTTTGCTGATAAAGACTAGCTGACGCTGACATCATTGGTCACATATGTGGGTATGAGACCAATGATGTCAGCGTCTTCTTAAAGTGCAAGTACCCAATTAATTAGTACAGATGATATTTTAAGTTACGAAATCATATACAAAAACGTACTTCCTCTAAATATAACTTTTTTTCGACGGATTCGGATTTTTGACCCCAAAAATATAGGGCGTAGTCGCAATCTGGCATATATGCCAGATTGCCACTAATGTGAGCAAGTATAAAGAAATTTTACTTATTTTTATCTTTCTAACAATTATTTTGAACTTTGGAGCTAAAATATATTTAATATAGAGTGTTTTAAGAAAAATACTTTTAAAGTTTCATTGACGGAATTCATTCAATAACTTGCTCACAGTATCTATATTCCTCCGCTTTCAAAATATTGATAGGAACGGCCACGGTATAGATCGATGTTTCTGTGCTACTTGGGTATGTAGTCCCCCTTAGTTTGATCAAAAGAACGTTCCAAAGCTTGAACCCCCTAATGATACTTTTACTTTTTGCGTATTTCGCCATATCTCGAGAATTATACAATCAATTATAAAATTCATTTATCCAAACATAAATTCATGCAAAAAATAAATTTTAGTAAGTATTTATTAGTTTTTTATTATTTTATTTAGTAATAGGCAAAAATTATTTGAATTGTAAGGTATACAATTTTATGCATCATTTTAAAGTATCTAATTTCTCATAGCAAAATACAACATTTGAACGAAATCGGTGCAATAGTTCCTGAGTAATCGAATTTTAAAAAAGTCGTATATTTAAATTTTAATTTAACTCAAATTTTGTATTTTGTCATGTAAAATAAAATACTTTGAGATTACGTAAAAATTTATATTCTTTAAAATTCAAACATTCTACGACTATCATTAAATAAAATTATAAAAAATCACAGATATTTATTAAAATTTATATTTTGCATACTACAATTATCTTTGGATAATTGAATTTTATAATTGGGTATAATATAAAAAAAAACACAACTACTTCCACTTAGTAGGAATAACATTTACCATGACGCAATGCTAAATTCTATGCCACTATCCACATAAATCAATTATTAATCAAAAATCGAATATCAATTACTTTTCTTTATAATGCAATAAAATCTGGCGAACACTTTGTTTGTTTATTTGTGGCTTGAAGTTAGGCTCGCAGAAAATGCCGTTCATGGATTAAATTTAGTAGGAATAACACAACCTGTGACGTAGGCTATAGTATACCCAATTGTGTGTAAAAAATTTTCAGTTCGCTTAAAATGTTTTTGAAATATAGTGAAATACGCAAAAATTAACATTAGGCCATCCAAATTTTGGATCGCTCTTCTGACCAAGCTATGGAGAGCATTTATCCTAGATTGTGGCTGCTCCATACGTTTTTGAGGACAGAAGTCTGAAACTGACGAAAAATAGGTATGCTTATTTAGAGAAAGTACGTTTTTGTGTCTGATTTAATAATTTTAAATATCATTTGCACTAATTAATTAGCATATTTTAGGTCACCCCCTCGTATCATTAAGATGAAGTTCGAACGTGACAGATCAAAAGTCATTTATGGTGGCCCATTTCTTTTTTTTTTTTTTTTCTTTTTTTTTTTGCGCACAGTGTACATTTTTTTCCTAATGTTAAACAAATTTTTACGTGCATCATAACGATAGAAAAGTAAAAAGTTACACTAATAAAATTCTTTAATTTAAAAAATTAATTAATCATCAAATTATTAAAAATATTCAAGAATTGAAAATTATTCATCGATTCTAATCACGTTTTGTTGCTAATTCAAAAATCTTGCCAAGGTATCAAATTCTGAAAAAGTTTAATCGTTTTTAAAATATTTATCGGATTTGAAACAGGGTAAAATCTTTTTTAACGAGATAACAAATAAAGTAGATTTAAAGATATGCTTCCAATTTTGTGGGAATGAAACAATAGCGTTTTTATTCTTTTGGCGAGAGAGCCTCGTTTTATTAATTGCCGATATGGTGGTATATCGCCAAATAATAGAAGTTAGGTTGATCGTTGCCACATTTAAGATATTATTCATTTCCTTTGTTGCCTGATTTCTTACAAACTTTTGTTAAAAAATTGCTTTGCGCATGCGCAAATCCCAAGATCAGCTTGGCATCTATTTGTATTTAATAACATTAGTTGAATAGTAAAGTTGAAGTGTTAGAAATGATTCTATGTTTTGAATGAGGTTATGACCCAAGTAACAAGAAAATTACTGTGAAAAACCATTAAAAATGGCTCTGTCTCAAGGTAATAACAACACGGGAATGTCGCAACTTAATACTAACAATGTGCAGATGGCTGTATCTCAAATGAATACCAATTCTGGTACGCCAGTCCAAACTTCCGTGTCTCAATTAACTGCTCAAGTACAAGCTGTACAAAACAGTAATATGATGTCACAAAATCCTCAAATAATGGCTGCATCAGATGTTCCTGAAGTTCAAATGGCCGATTTAAATACTAGTACTGGCCAGTCCATGCAAATGACAGTGCCTCAACTCAATTCTCTTAATTCTCAAATGATCTCTAATTCAGATGTATCTGATGTTCAAATAACGCAACTTAATTCTAATACTGGACAACCAGTACAAATATCTGTATCTCAACTTAATACTAGTACTGGAGCTCCTATTCAGACTTCAGTCCCTCAACTTACTGCTCAAGCTCAAACAGTGCCTGCTGGAACTATGATATCTCAAAGTTCAGGTCCTCATTCAATTATGATTCATCCTATGATGACAATGACTCAAGCACCTCTTCAGCAAGTGTGTAGCTTTTATAATTCACTTAATATATTATTCTATGGTTTATACCTTATTATTTACCCTCAATTCATCTCTATTTTACTAATTTTCAACTCAATAAGTTGTTTAAATGTGTTATGAAATGTTAAGAAGTAACAATTATTTCAATGCTTAACAATAGGAAACCTGTTGGAAAAATAAAAACCTTTCTCCCCTGACTATAATTAATATTGAATAGTTAGGATAAATAAAATAAAAAAAATTATACATTGAAATCAGACAAATATTGACAAACATTTTAATTTTATTTAATCTAAAATCTTTTGCCTAAATTATAACATGAAGAAATAAAATCAATAAGTAGATTGATAACAATTGACAACATGTAGTTATTACCTGACATTTAAACTGAGTAGTTAAAATATAGGTTTTGACTTCACTGATAATACTGAATATTGATCTCAGTTAGCTATAAGATGAAATCAGTTATCAGATGCAAAATAGGCAGCATGATAGATTCTGATCAACTAAAGTACGGATGCATTCTTATGAAGTATGCAGCAGAATTTCCAAAAACACCAGAGGTATTTTTCTTTTAGAAATTACGACAAATTAGCTCGTGATTACCTTCATATGTTTCCCAATGCAAAATAATAATTTTGGGTTATTATTGTAAGAGCAAAACAAACTGTTTGTTTTTTTACTTTTCTCTAATAATGCCAGAAATTTTTTTAAAAAAACAATCTTTTATTTATTTTTTTTCTGAGTATTATTGCTCACTAAAACATAAAAAAGAATAAATTTTGCTCCAGCGGAAGGCCCAGTGGCAGAATCGTTGTGACACAGCAACATTGTCACAGAAAGTTGCATAATTCTTGCAGAAAGATTTTTCTTTTTAAATGTTGAAAATTCTGCTTTCCTTTACTGCAGAAATGTATTTGTAATAAATATTGAGATAATCAGTTTTTGACGCACTCAATTAACGCCGATAGCATCGTAAACCGGTGTAATATTTCAATTGTATTTTCGGCAGTTATTGATATTGATTTTAACGTGTTTTTTAAATATCCTTATATATTTCAAACAATATGGAAAATACTAATTGTGCATTTGAGTATTTACTTTTTAAGGCAATAATTCTATTGAATTTTTGGCAATTATTGCTATTGATTTCTCCACAGTTTTTAAATCTGATATTTTTACTGCAGTATTATTTATTACAACAACTTAATCTTGAAATGAAACACGCAATCGATTAGTCCGATTCACTTGAGTTCGCCATCGGTCTTTTTTTCAACAAATACTTCAATGGATTTCATGATTTTTAATTATTATATTTTATTGTGACGATTATTTACAAAATGCAAAGGAGGAAATAATTTTTGCTTCCCCCCCCAAACAAAATGCGAGAATATCACCCATATTATTTGAATAAAAAAATTTTATATGTTCAATTCAAGAAAAATTATATGTAGTTTTTTTTTTCCTTTTGTTAACGTGTTGTTTTTGTTATTTTAAATTAGTAAGATATATGTTTGTTATTATTAAACATATCTTGCAGAAAGACAATAGTGTTAGAGTTTTGTCGCGGATTGCTCGAAAAAATTCTGCCTGAAGGGCGGAAGGCTAGTAATTTTTAACTTGTTACGAGCGTACAGTTTTTGTACATTTAATATTAGCAGTGCATTTAACATTGTTATATGGAGTATTATAGGAGTCATAATATTGCTCTAAAACAAAAAATCTGGAGAAAAAGGACAAATCAGGACTAAATATTTTTTATTAGGAGTATGAAGAAATTTTCGACCCTAGCAAAGCTTTTTAGATCATTAGTTCTTAAAATAATCATATATTGCTCTGAAATGTTTAGTACGACACTATTTTCAATATTCAAATTTCTTAATTCAATACAGTCTTAATGAATGCTTTTAAGATGTCTTAAGAAATAGCAGAAAAAATTTTACAAAATTCTCAAGATGGGAAAAAATTTATTATTGATGGGAAAAACTGGTTTTTCCCAACGAGTAAAAACCATGGTAAATGTTGAGCCAACCCTGGTCTTAAAGTATTAGAAGTCAAGTGCCATCAGGTAGACCGATTAATAGTTTCAATAATTTTGGTTAAATTTTTTATTTGTGATATATGAGATTAATCATAATTATAGTAGTATATAATGCAAATATTGTGCAAAATTTAGTATCCAATAAAATGCCTGTGCTTAGCTTTACGTGGTCAACCATCCATATACTTGTTAAGAGAGGAAAAAAATTCAAGTTGAAAAAACTAAATGCTAAAGAATAGAATATATTACAATAATGTTGTACCTAAGTTATTTTCTAAATTAGCAATTTTTAATAAAAATTTGATTACATTTTAGTTACAAGGATCTGGTACTCCTGTACAAATGACAGTACCTCAACGAAATGCTACCGGAGGAGGACCTGTTCAGATGACGCAGCTTAATACTAGTACTGGACAACAAGTACAAATGGCTGTATCGCAATTGAATACTAGTGCCGGAACACAAGTACAAACTTCAGTACCTCAACTTACTGCCCAAGCACAAACTATGCCTATGATGTCTCAAAGTTCTGCTCCTCATCCTACTATGATTCATCCCACAATGGCTCAGTCACCTCTTCAACAAGTATGCATTGCTAAGATTTAATAATATGTAAAAAATACTTGATTGCTAAGGCTTAAAACATAATGAAATGTTTTACTAAATTTAGTAAAAATGTAGGCTTGTACTCTAGGAAATATAATTTTAAGTACATAATTGTTACTTTTACTAATCTAATGCATAATTCCAACGAAAATCCATAGATTAGCTTGTGCAAATAAGAAAAAGGCAACCGACGTGCTGATCAGTTGGCAAAAGAAGGTACTTCCCTCCCAGCCTCTCCAAACACAGCCCTCATTTACTCTGAATTATTTTCTATTCGCAAATCTAAAGTTAATAAAGCTTGGCTTGTTCCACCGGATCACAATTGGTATCCCCGCAAGCGTCCTGGAGGAGCCCTTGACCTTCAGGGTACACGTATCAAAAAACCTGTAGATTTGTCAGTCGGCATACTAAGAGCCTTAGTCTCAGTGGACAAATTAAACTTTTTCCAACTTGTAAAAAGTGCAACTCCAAGGCTAGTCCTCACCGTCTACTTGATTGCCTGGATTTCACCATGGAAGAGGTTCTTGAGAGGCCTCTCCTTTTCCTCGATTTTTTGAAGACTCATGGCCTCATGTATCTGGTATAGCTCCACTGTCCCATCTGGGATTGGAAACAACAACAAATAAGAAAAAGTTGTTACAAGTTGTAAATGTGAGCAAAGGGAACAATTGCATACATAGTGACCTGCAACTCCAAAGGATCAAGACATATTAGTTAATGAAACAAGCCGTTTGTAGTTATATATATATNTCGATGTCAAATAGATAAATACAGTAGAGTCCCGATTATCCGAGCCCCGGTTATCCGAGTTTCCGCTTTAACCGAGCTATCAAATATTTCAAGGATTTTTTTTGTTCTAGTTTATTTTCAAAAAAACGCTGAAAAATAAATCTGAATTTTATCTTCCAAACACTCAGAAAAACAAAATCCAACAACTTGGTCTGATGAAATTATCGTTAATATTGTCAATAATGATAATGAATCTAGCGAAGATGATGAGGACAGTGATTATTAAAATCAGCATATAAAAATCTCTCATACAGATAGACTAAAAACTATCGAATGTACTATGGAATATATAGAACAACAAAAAGAGGCGACACCAGCCTTCCTGTTATCCCTAAAAAAGGCGAAACATTACTACAGAAAAGCTCCCAAAAAACGATTAAGGACTTTTTTTAAGTAAAAACTATTTAATTCTCTTAAAGTATGCTTTTTAAATGTTTTTAAGTAAGCTTTTTAATTATAATATGAATTGTATGTGGTATACTCGTATACATTTTTTATTTCTTAAATATATTACATTTATGCCTTCTCTTTTTCTTTCTGTTTTTATACCCTTTGCGTTAACCGAGTTTTTCAGTTATACGAGTTTGTTGCGGTCCCCATTGACTCGGATAATTGGGACTCTACTGTATATATATATATATAAAATTGCCTGTGAATTGTAGAAATGAGCAAGGCCTGAGGAATGAAGTTAGCAAAGGGGGCAAATGCCATTGAGGCCTGAAACTACAAAGATCAGGGCAAGGTCAATGAAAAAAACTCCTTTCTATTTCTTATTGGAAATTTTGAAAGTATATATTTTTAATGTCTTAATTTTATCTAAGTTTTCTCATTAGGAAAAAAAAAGTTGTTAATCATTTAGATCTTACTTTTTCCCAACCAGTTAATTCTTACTTTGTTTTTCTTTATTTGAGAGATTTTATTTAGCAGTTGGTTTACATTAATTTTGTTTTCTACTCCTTAACTAAACTGCAATTTGTGTAGAAATTTTTGCATATGCTTTCTGTAAAGAAATCGTAATGCTTGCTTAACCAAGAAGCTGTAAATGCTATGCAAAATCTCTATTAATTTCAGCCGTGGCAGTTTGTTTTTGCAGACGCAACATAGAATTAAATGATTAACTATTGTAAAAATCAAACTAAAAAGGGGACTAAAAGTTCTACCTGAAACCCCTGAAGAGGAGGCAGGTCATGCTCTTTATAAAGTTAATAATGATATCAAAATACTTTCAAACTTGTGTTGTGTTAATGCATTTTTCACACCTAAGTAGTTTTTTTTTTAATACTGTGTATCTAATGCACCATTTAGCGCAATATATATTTCAAGTTGTGTAACTTTCCAATACTATTGTCACAAATAATACTATATGGTTCAATTGTAGGTTCAAGTAATTCAGCCACAGCAACTCCCTGCTTCTTATCTTCAACATTTGTATCCTCAGCAGCAAATGCTTTTCCCAGGAAACTTAACATTACAGCATGCCGGTATGACAGCCCAATCTCTTCAAGGTCTTGGTGCAACTCAAGGCCTCAGTCTTCAACTGCAAGCTAAAGCAATAGATCCTAAACAACAAGGTAGTGCTCAAAATTTGCAAGCAGTTAATACCAATAAAGTAAGTAAATGGAAAAAAATTGTTTCCTTTCCAATATCTGTTAATAAGCTGTTTTAAACTTTATTTTCTTTTGTTAAGGTCTAATTGACTCATGGCAGGGAATATCATAAACAGCAACATGAATTGTAAAAGGCAGATGTTCGTTCTTCTATAATAAAAAGCTAAAAAAGTTAGTTGTTATTGGTAAAAATGTAGAAAGTTATCAATGGTTTTTAAAATATTTTTAATAGAACAGCATTCTAAAAGTTCCAAAACGCAACAAAATACGAAGAAAAATTTTTTTTACATAATGCTTAAGATTTTTTATTACAACGTTATGTGTGAACTAATGCTACATATTTTTTCCAAAAATTATTTTAATTTTTTATTCCTTTGTGATATCATTGCTTTTAAACCACATAAGATACAGGACTGCCATTTTTAATTATGAAGGTGACTAAAGCAACTATTTTGAATGGGGGGGGAGGCTGCTAAGGTGACTAATTTCTCTAAAAAAGAAATAGGAAAAAACAATTATTTTATATTCTGTTGCAAAAAATCTGCAACTTTTTCTCCCCTCATTTGGTGCAGGTAATATGTTAGTGGAGGAAAACTATTATTTTATGCCTCTGGCAGCTATTCTGTTTTTTATTTGTGGCATCTAAATTTATTATTTTGAGTCTCTAGCCAGTGACAGCCCTAGAAATACTTGTCTCAAGACTTCAATTAATTGATTAGAAAAAAAGGTTTGTGTTCAAGTTTAATTTTGTTGTTTTAAAATGCAATGAAAACTGCAAATATATTCAATCTAAATTTTTTTGTCAAATTACCCTCAATCCTTAACCAGTATCGTCCCTTTTCTAAACATTTATGTAATAGATTATTCGAAACTGCTAGCTCCTAAGAGCAATAATTTTAGCACTTTTTTCTTTTAAAAAAAAGACACAATTCTCTGAGAATAAATTACTTAAATGAAATAAAGAAAGAAAATATAAAAATGTACTTATTTTCATTTAATAGTCTGAGTTGAATAATTAGTTTTGAATTACCACTGACGTAAATTCAGTTACTTATAGGATCACTAGAACCTTAAATGGCAGTTGAAAAAGCATATTTTCATTGCACTTGGACACCTTAATTATCCATGCCATTTCTAAAATTTGTTTACAACTTTTTAAAGCCTGAATCATTTTTTAAATATTTTTATAGTGTATTTTATTTATTCACCTGGTAGTGTACTTAATATTTTTTGTTATTCCTCGCAGCAAAGCATTGCTGTCAATGCTGGAACTATGATGACTGCACCAGGGCAAATGTTTACAGCACCCAAAGCTAATTTCCAACAACAAATGATGACTGCCCAAGGTGGAAAATCAACCATTATACACAGTCAGTCTGGTTTTGCTCCAGCAAATGCTAATCAAACTGTTGTTATCGGACAATTGGGAATGTTGCCAAATCAACAAACAATTCTTAATCAAAAGGCTCTTCAAGATTCACAAAAAGGAAAAGCATATGTAATATTTACTTTTTGCTAATTTTTTATGTAACTTCTCTTACAGTTCTTTACTTTGAAATTGATCATATTATTAGTATAATTTATGAAAGTATATAAAATATAGCATATAAATGGAACTCTTGTTAGAAGAAAATATATTTCCTGTTATTTTAAGCAAATAAACCTTAACAATGCACTACTAATAAATATTAGCACAATATTAACAAATTTTAAACAAGCACAATCAAATTTTGATAAAGAATAATAATTTTGTTTCAAAATGAAACAAATATCTTAAAAGAAAAATATGTGTTGAATATATAGGATTCAATTGTTAGTAAATCTCTCTTTACATTAAATTTTAAAGCTTATCAACTCATTTATATATCTTAAGTGCGCAAGCAGAAACTCAATATAATGAAGAGTTAAACTTTTTGAAGGTGATATTTTTAATTAAGTTGTTTCTAAATATGTTCAAGTTTCTGTTATTTCCGGTACACCCAAACATCATATTGACAATTTAAAAACTATCGTGTTTATTTCAACAAAGATACTTTCTTAAACAATTTGAAAATATAGTTTATTATGTTGCTTCAAGCCCTTGATATGCTTGTATGTGTGCTGTTTTTCTTCCTCATTATTCATTATTTTATAAGAAATATATAAAGTAATAGGTTTTATTTCATATATATATATATATATATATATTTATTTATTATCAGGCATTTCAAAGTCAGCCAACAGCTCTTCAACCTAAATCTCTTTATTCCTCTTCATTGCCTGTCAATTCTACAGCTCAAGTATTCAATAGTGCTCAATTAAAACAAATTTCATCTCAACCTCAAATAATAACTTCTCAAGCTCCTGGAAATGTTTTAAACCAAGCCCAATTATTTGGTAGGTATTCAACTCTTTCCATTTTATTACGAATTTCCAATTAAGTGTTGCTAACAATGTTTTTGTGTTTAATATTTTGCCAATAGAATCCTACCACTTAGTTTCAACCAAAATATTGAGCAGTGGTAAAAATAATAAATGCTTGCAATCCATAGATGCTGTTAATTAACCATTCATGAAATTGATGAATTTAAATAAGATTTCAATTTGTAGAAATAAATAAGTATATGTATTAGGAACATGATAAGTTATTGCCACATTTTACTTAATGTGTAAAGCATTTTGTTGCAAATCTTAAATATCAACCGGATCGACACTAACTGAAAAATAACTTCTGTAGCAGAAGTTTCTTTACTTCCTTCTAAAGATAAACACAAAACAATACTACTTAACTGTCTAATTAAGTCTACAATGGAAGCTATTTTTACTTTGGTGAAGAAATAAGTGGGTGCAAGTTTTTTGACTCAATCACTCATATATAATCGGGAACCAATTATCCGGAACGATCGGGACCATCGCTATTCCGGATAACTGGTTTTTCCGGTTTTCTGAATCGCTACAAAAAGCAGTTTTTTTTATTGTTAAACCAAACTAAAAAAAAAAAAAAAAAATTAGGAATNTGAAAATAATCTTAAAAAGAAGAAAAAAACGATGAAGTAATACACTAATGATTATTTCCAAAATGATGGTAAGGTAAACATCTTTCAAAAAAGAAAGAAAAATCCTAAAATCTTAGGAGGAAAAAAAAAAATTATTTTAAATGGCGGGAAAATGTATCGAATTTCTTTCTGATTTCCGGATAACGGGGCCTGTACTGTTTAATCATTTATGCCTTAGTTATTCTAGTAGTGTTCCTAAAAACCTTGTAAGGAGATAATTCTGTGACTTGTTACTTTCTATTTAAAAGAAAGAAATTCGATGAATTTCGAAGCCTTACACTTTTCAAGTTAGATGTGAAGGTATTGCAAACTTCCGTTGAAATTTTATAGTTCTTGTTTTGAACCTTTTAATAAATTGAACATTGTTTTTCTTTTAACTATTTTCTTGTTTTTTTTAAACATTTTCATTTGTTCTTGAGAACAATTTCATCAAATTTATCGCAATGAACAGTATCTTTGATGATTAAAATTAGATTTTGTAAAAATTGGAAGGAAGAAAATATTAATTTAATTTTTTATGAAGGACTGCAAACAATTGGAGCGTCCTTGCCACCTGGTCTGTCTTGGGCTACTCCAGGATGCTTACAGTCATCAGCTCTTCTTGGCCAAAATCCTATCATTATTAGGAGTCAAGAATCAAACATGTATATACAACAGCAACCTCAAACTGCCATGCATTTACCTGTGGCTGCAGCTGCTGCTCAGCCAATGCCTCCAACTTCTTTCGTTTCCACTGCCAATATACCTCAGAAGCAAAAGCAAGTTAAAGTATGTTTATTTATTCCACATCTATTATTATTTTTTAAGTAACAAAATAAGCTCAACTTTACACCTGCTTTTCAAGTTTTATATTTGTTGAATTTAAATTCAACATTTATCTGTTTGATGAGAATTTTTCTGTGTATAAAGATTAATAATTCATCTTGTGTGTGTGTGTGTTTTAAATATGAATTGGAAAGATTGTCCGTATAGAGAATTTTTATGTACATTTGCCAAAACAATTTAATAATTAAAGAAATAAAGACTAATTTACAATTGATATGTAATGAATAAGATTTGAAAATTTCTTGTGTTAATTATTTTTTTTAAATGTTATATGTAAATATTTAGCATTTGGAACTTTTAGAACTTCTTTTACTCTAAAATTGCATTTAACTGGTGGATATCTAGTGGAAAGATATATATATATATATATATCTATATATATATATATATAGTGAAACAAATTAATAGTGCAGAGAAACTCTTTCTATAACTATGGTACATTTTTTAAAAATTTAGTGTGAGCTAATAAGTGATTTGTATTGTAACTGTAAAATAAAATCATTTTTATTCTTTGAAGAATTCACATTATTAATAATTTTGTTTTTATTATTATTTTTTTCAAATTTGTAACTAAATTTTATTTTTATTATAGGTGAGGCCAGGTACACAAACAGTAGCTGTAGCGACTCAGACTATTGTTTCTAGTGCTCCTACTGTACATTCTAACACTCCACCTATACGTGCTCAGGTGATGAACTTTCCTCTTTATATCATTAAAATTTATCACCGTTTTTAGAACTGTTTATTTCCAATTTTTTAAAAAGAACATAGTTATTTTTTGATTATTTTATAAAGCAAATATTTTACAACTAGAGTTTAACTCTGACTGTCAATATATATTTTAAACCTTATTGAAATGACTTACTTTAGCATCATAACTGTTTCAACTTGTGTTTTGTGGCTTTTACAAGGTTAACTGAGGGACTAATATTTATCCTTTTATAGTTCTTGTATGTTGTGCTCCAATTCTCAGAGTAATTTATAATTACATTTTATTTTCATTTTAATGATTTAAATGTTATTGAATGAGTTGCTTTAATATCTACTTTCCTTTTGAATTTTTTTATTACTTCCTTTTTCAGATAAAACCAAAAGCTCCTAAACCAATTGCTACAGCATGTTCACCTCAAATAGCTCCTCAGATGGCAACAACCCAGACTCAAACGAATCAACCACCTCAAATTGCTCCGCAACATATGCAACAGCCTTCCATCCATATACTTACTCAACAAAAATCAGACGCTTCAAATCAAACTCAGACAAACCAAACTAACGATAGAAAGCCAATAGCTACTTATAGTAGATCTGTATGTGTAGGTGTCGATGCCAAACAGCAGCTTCCGCCTCCACCACTACCAAAATCACAGGCTATGGTCGCTCCTTCCGCCAAAATCATTCAAGCAACCGTTTCTCCCTGCAATGATATGTCTGTGTCCACTTCAACATCAACAATCACAACAGTGTCTTCTTCTATGCCTATACTACCTACTTCCACTGTTCAAATTAATACTTCAGTGCCTACATTTGATGTCATTTCAACCATTACTCCATCAGTGTCGCATGTATCTCCATTGCCTAAAGTTGTTGTAGTCTCTGACCCTGTTCGTGAGCCAAATAAATCTGTCTCTACTGAGCCCATGCAAGAAGCAATCACATCTCATAAAAATGAAACTGCAGAAGCGTCTGTAGAAAAAGAACCATTAAAACCTCAACAGCCAATAGCCAAACCAGCATTAGGTCCTGTTAAAGAAAAACAACCCCAAAAGGCTATAGTAAAGCCACAAGTATTGACTCATGTTATTGATGGTTTTGTCATCCAAGAAGGTCCTGAACCATTTCCAGTAAGCTAAATATTAGTTTTGTAATAAATATTATAAAGTTTGAAAAATTAACCTTTTGTCTTAAAGGACTTGACAAGGATCTCAAAAAATTTCAAATAATTACTGATTTTTTTCTTTTTTAATTTTTATGCGCTTTCGCAACTAATGCTATGGAAATTATGATATTTTTATGAAAATTGTGTTTCTCCTTTTTTTTTCCCTCGAATTTTAGATACTGTTTTTACAGCATAGAGAAAAAAATACTTTACATAAACAAAAGTAAAGAAAGGAATTTTATCTGGATTAAATAATGCGATTGTACTTTAAATGTATCTCTAAACAACATTTTGAGATTTATTTTTTTTCTTTAGATTAGGCAGTTCTAACAGTATTATTTTTATTTTGCATGCAAGAGTTGAAATCAGTTATAAATTCCTATTGGCATAATGAAATATGATTAAGTACTTGAAATATATGTATATATACTTTTTTGAAATAAAATATGAAAACATTATTCATGAAATATTTAGCTTCTTTTTTTTTTCGCCTGTTTAGCTATACAACATTCATTTGGTTTGCAAAGTCTTAAAACTATGTAAATGTAAGCACTTAGCAACGTAATTTCACTGTGCTCTGATTGGAAGAAGCTAACTATAGATATCAAACTGCAATTAGCACCTTCTTTCAGCCATAAACTGAAAAAGTTTATTTAGAATGAGTTGCATATAGGAAGATTTTTTAAGTGCCCCTAAAAATTTTGTATGTTACACTGTTTTTAATATACCAAAAGCAAAGATTGTATGATATGAAGCCAATAATAACAATGCAATATAAACTTAAAAAACAATTGCTTAAATTCACTTGAGTGTTGCTAAGAGAGTCATCTTCCACTGAGCTCTTCATTTAACTTACTCTAAGTTTGTTATTTATCTTCGAATGATCTCGTCATTACTCTTGAAATTTTCCAACTTATTTTTCAAAAATCAATTGGTTAAATTAAAAATACAGTTTTGGTATATGTTTATACAAAAATAAAATCTATAACGATATTTGATGGCGTGAAATGTGTTTTCTAAACATTGCCTCTTCTTTTCGAAGGAAGGATTCCTTAGAGTCCCTCTCATTGTAACTATTTTCTTTTCTTTTTATAATATTACTTTTATCATTACTTTTTATAATATTATGGTAATAGGTTTTTCTAAAGTTTTCAAGGCAGCAACACTAAAACTGCTTACCAAAAATAAATCAACATTTCTGAAATTCTTTGAATTTAATATTATTTTTTTTTTTTAATATTTCAGTGTTTTTAATTTATTGCTTTTATATATAAATTTTCTCTTTCATAATGTACATTTATTATTTTTTCACAATGTTTAGGTTAGACCATCAGTGCTAGATTCACCCTGCAGAAATGTATCGGATAAACTAGAATTGAATCAAAAAAGGAAAGAAATTCAGTCATCAGGTAAATATTTGTGCTGGTATTTTATTCATACAGTGTTAATTTTTTTTCTTTTTTTTATGAACGATAAGTACTTGCTTGCAAATTAACTGGTAATACTTATTATTTTAAAATTTCAAAGATACTTTTGTTCAAACTGATGTTATCATGATTTTCATTTTTAAATGCTGTAATTTTGAACATGTGCTTTAAACTGTGATGGATGTTTTTTTTTTTTCATTTTTTTTTTTACCTTATTTAAAAATCTATGTCTAGAACATCTGTAAAAAAGACAAACAAGTTAGTGCACAAAAAGTTGTATTTTGTGATATTTTCAGTTATGCATGACTTGATCTTATCAATTATTTAGAGAATATATTTTTATGAATGTGTATATATATATATGTCAAAATTCAGTGAAAACTATATAAGATTCTAAAAAGCTGTATTTTTTATGTAAGAATTTCTCAATTTGAAACTTTTATTAATTTGATGAGAAAACTTGATATAACTATCTTCAGAAACATGTGTTATTGAAAGAAGAATATGCATCTATATTTTGTTGATTTTCTTCTTCATTAATGCTTTCTTGTTAATTTTTATTTTTACTACAAATCAAAATACATCAGTTAGTTAAATTACAAAAAGTGATAGTGTACATTTAATTTTCATCTACTCACAGATTTTCATCCGCACGATAATTAGATGTAGATTTATGCTTATTTGAGTTTTGTGTAAGTAGATGGGGAGGTTATAGCTTATTAACATTTTTTATGACATCTGATATTTATTTATTTTTTTGTTATTATAGTTTGATAGCAATAATTTAATTTAGCACTATTGTGGTTATTATAACTCATTTATCACAAAAGGACAAATGCTAGTATGAATTTTTCACTTCAATAATTCATGTACTTTTTAAATTTATTTGCTGTTCTGATCAGATTTTTTATCTATATTTTAAGTTCCTCTTGTCGACAAAAAGCAAAATTCTTATATTTTTTTCAGTTATAAATTGTACCTTGTACTAATTTCTGTCAATATTTTTTATTAAGAAACAATAATTGTTTTGTTAACTTTCCATCAAAATATTAAATACGTATATAACTGTGCATAATTTCTGTTTATTCAGAACTGTCTATATTCTTAACTATTTGTTTAATCTTTTTGAATTCTAGATTTTTTTTTAAATAAAAAGTATAACTACTGGCCAAATCTATAACCCACACAGAAGCAGTATATAAGCTTTTCTTTGCTGCAAGATTTTGGAAACCTTTTTTATTGATGAGTTGAAAATTATGTTTAGAAGATTTTCATGTACCTAAAACATAATACAGTATAGGACCCAAAATTCGGCACACACGGGGCCGACGAAATTCCAATATGGACCATATATTAGGATAATTCAATTATGCTGTTAATTTCAGAAAAAAAATTTTGATAGTAGATTATGATGGGGTGAATTTAAAACTGTGTCATCTTAAGAAATTTCATTAATTAAAATAATAATCTGTGTTATAATCACGAAGAAATAATCCGAATTCTCTAAAGAAGAAATAATCGCAAGATCATTGTTCTTGTTTTTTCTTTTAAATAACATTTTGTTTTAATAAAAGATGCTCACCTCACAAAAAATAAAAACTGACAAGGAACTACGAAAAAAAGTAGCAATTAATGCTAAGAAACTAACAATGAATGACTACAAAAAACAAGCAAACAATAAATTAAAAAAAAAAAACAAGTTAACAATTAACAAAAAAAGTAACAGTTAATAACATGAAAAAGCTGCAAAATAAATAAGGGGAATAAAAAAAAAAAAGCAGCGAAAGGGATAGAATCCATTTTGTACACCACATGGTAGTTTCAATGTCAACAGGGTGTGGCCAATTTATGGTGGAACAGGAGAGGGAAATGTGGGGACAAACCAATAAAGCACTTGCACAGCTGTCAAGATTGATTGATCAGTTTCTCTCAACATGCATTTCTTTATTTTGTTCATTGGAAATGCAGGTGTTTTTACTTTACAATTTCACTTTATTTTAAACTGCTTTAGGAACAGATGTTTTGTTTGACACAGATTTATTGTTTGTTTTTTTTTATGATATATTTTATAGTTAAGATATATTTTATAGTTAGATTTTTATAGTTACTTCAAGAAAATAAAATAAGAATGACTGATACTTTTTTTTCTCTCTTATCAATAACAATTTCTTTTTTAAAAAAAAGGTTGGATCAAGTGCTGGATTACGGGTTCCACACTATACTGTATTACACAAAGGTGTAAGTGAATATAGATAGCTCTGAATGGGTCAGCTTAAGAGTGTCTAACAACTGGAAAACCTCAACTATTTAAAAAAATCGGTCAAATGTTCAATTTCTTAGTCAAAAAGTGTTGAAATTTCTAAGAAGAAAAAATAAATTTATTTCATAATGCATTTTTAAACCTAAAAGTTTTAATCTGATGAAAAACTGTACTTCACACCATTATTTTTGTTCACACTTATCCTCCATATAATTGAAGAAATATATTCCAATTTGGACTATTTGGTGTCTGGTAAAAAAAAAAAAAAATTATCCAGTCAAATTTGCTCCTAGAATTATTACGTATTTAATGGAAAGAAACATACCTTTATTTTATGTTTAGTTTATGTACGTGGTAGGCATAAGAAAAAAATTTTTAAATAAAAGCACTATATAAATAATTGTAAAAATAAAATAAAACAGTCAAAAACTTAACATTATTATCTTTTACATAATTCATTAAATTTATTTTATAATCAATATATTAATCCTAGTAATGCTTGTTTTATTTATATTAAGTTTTCTTTAGGGAAATTAATAAGGATGTACTGGGTATCTGGCCATATTTTCATTATTCTGTTATTACCTGATCCCAGCAAAAAAA
Source organism: Parasteatoda tepidariorum (assembly GCF_043381705.1). Classification (NCBI taxonomy): domain Eukaryota; kingdom Metazoa; phylum Arthropoda; class Arachnida; order Araneae; family Theridiidae; genus Parasteatoda; species Parasteatoda tepidariorum. The sequence continues at coordinate 51,831,130 of NC_092209.1, read as the reverse complement.
TTTATTACCAAGAACTAGATACCCAGACCAATTTTTTACCAAGTATCCAGTGCTGGGTAACGCTTATTTATATTCAACACAACCGCTATAGTAAACAAAATAAATTTATATAGAAACTTAACAAATTTTCCTGAACTTTATCTTGTAAAATACTTATTAGTTGAAAAATGATATGAAAATATTTGATTTTTATGGTGTTATACATAAATGTTATAATACCCTACAAGGTATCCAGAACCGGCCGAGTAACAAATAAAAATTTTTGGTTGGTGGCTGAAACCAGCCGGGTAAGGGATTCAATTGTAGCTTTAATTTTATATGCATCATATTGTAATAAGACTTGTTTATTTATTTGTAATATTTGTTTTTATCTTTTAATTTACAGTTGCCAGTCCTGAAAAGAAAGTGAAAATTCATCGTGGCAGAGGTAATGTTGAATTGGCAAAGTGTGAATTTTGCGGAAAGTTTGGGGCTAAAAACAAATTTAAGAAATCTAAACGTTTTTGCTCTACTTCCTGTGCTAAAAGATTCAATGTTTGCTGTTCCAAACGTGTTGGGCTGCTTCATCCAGCTAATGTGGCTCCAGGTAAAATGTATTATTTTACCTACAGCCATACCCCCTTTTTTTAAAAAAAAAAAAAAAAAATCATCTTGCCTTTTTGAATTTAAGAAAGAGAATATTTACGTTGTTTTGTAGTATAAAACTTTTATATCTTTTATTACTGAAAAAAGCTTAAGATAACTTGGTTTTTATAAAACTGTTAAATATTTATAAATTCAAAATAACATATTTAACTAAAACATTGTAATTATTGCTTATGTCAAAAGAATATTTCTAATTTCATTCAGCTTAGTTACTACTGAAAAAATCTCAATTTTTGATATCAGGATAATTACATTTTTTACTTTTATTCCCGACTTTCCCTACTTATTAACCTTATATTTTTAATAATAGTAAAATTCTGAATTTTTACAGATTTTACTGTAATATTTTTAAGCAGAAAAGTTTTTATTCTGACTCTCATTCTCATATTTTGCTATTTTAATGAGAAGAAGATTAGTTATGGTGACTATGATTATATTAGGAAAATTATGTTTCAAAAAGTTTATTGGAAATACTTCTTGAATTACATTGGTAATCACTGATAATTATAAATCAAACTTTTCCTCTTGAGTTTCAGAGCAACCTAAAAAGATAGAGCTTAATATTGATGTTGTCTTTGTAGGCCATTAAGGCACTGGGGGTGCAATTGTTCTTGTTTTCCAGTAGCGCCATCTTGGACCAAGGGTTCGACTTCTGTCGCACTCGTTTATAGCTCGGACCCATTCATTTATCCATAGATCGTAATTTTGAATTGAACCAGAAAATGATCAATCTCCAATCCAGTACACCCAGAGGTATAATTTGTTTTGGGATCATGGAGAACTCTGTGACCAGACAGATTTAGCGGGCACCAGTCACCATTTACTAAACGGGGAGTCTTCTGCCGTCTGGATTAGAACTCCCGTTCTCATGAACAGGAGTCCAGCACCCTACCAAAAATTTCTTTTCTTCCTATACTAATTAAGCTTATATGACACAGTTTCATATATTTTTTAAAATTACAATTGAGCATCATTTTAAGAATAACCATCATTGTGAGAATAAAATTTCACTAAACACTCTCAATAGTGATTTTCCAAATAATATTGCGGTAAAAGAAGGTTCTTTAAAAAAAATGTTAATCAAAAAATAAATTAATTTCAGTTTACATCATTTTTGTACTATGAAAATTTATTAAAATCTTATTTTCTAAGGAAACAGGACTAAGTAGCAAATTTCAAAAAGGAAAAAAAATTATTTACATAAAAAATAATACAAACACCATTTGAATGTATTTACATAATTATAAGTATTATTGTGTATTTCGCGGGGTATTTAACCAAATAAAAATCATTTTTTAAAATAACAATGTATACAAAATGAACAAGTGCTTTGAAAGCAATATCTTAAAAAAAAAATTTCTGAGCTAAGTTTCCCAAATTAGCTTTAATAACTGAAATATTTTTTAATATGGTAATATATATATATGTATATATTTTAATGAAAATGGATGCAATTAAAAAAAAGTCTGCATTATTCTGAGGTAGTTTATTTTCTTTAGATTTAGGTTACTTCCCTTTTCTAATATAAAACTTTAATATAATCAATGTATTTTGTATGTCTCTATAATCAAATTTGGTATTCAAAGCAACTTTTTGAAGAATAATACTTAAAGAAATTGTTTCAATTCTAAAAAGGACCTTAAATTCTATAGTATACGTATCTGTCTACCTTTATATCTATGATAACATTTCAATAATTTTCAAAGCATTGAATAGCAATATCAAATCATTGCATATCAATATAATTCTTGCAGTAAAAGGAAGTTGCTATTTCTTTTTTATAGAAACAATTTATAATCCGACATTAAGACCAGGGTTCAAATTCTGTGCAAGTTTATAAGTCGACTTGCTTATAATAAACTCTTATTTACAGCTTTTACACACTTGACTAATTTTCTAGTGAGAAAAAGACAAGAGGAGAGCTATATTTCTTTGCAGCAGCTTCTATTATTCTTTTTTTCTACATCACGGTACCAAAAGTTATGTGTATTAAGACGAAGTCTGCATTTTGAATAACACAGAAAAACTTTAATTTGCTAATGTTATTCTGAGTTAATTTTATGTGAAGTTCGATACAACTTTGAGTTGCATATAATAAACTTATTTTTTCCTACAGCTTTTTCGTACTTCTATAGAACACAGTTGATAAGTTTGTAATGATAAAGGGAAATAAAATGAGATTTCTTAAGTCTTAAAAGCAATTCTTCTTCTAACTGAGAACCAATATTCTTAAAATAGGGGTCCTCATTTAGACCTAATACCATTAGATTTAATACCAAATTTATATGTATTTGAAAAAATATGTACTGCAAACAGCATAACATGAGTGAGCTCCGATAAGCCAATCGTCCTCTAAGTTAACTTTAAATATTGGTTTAAGGTTTGTATTGTAAATTTACTCTTTTAACAACTTAATCCAAGTTGGTTTTATTCAATTTTTAATTTGTTGTACTTATTTTGTAGGCCCTGGACGTAAAAGAAAAGTGGGCAGAGGTAGAAAAAGTTTAAAGAAGCAGGTAATATTTTTAATTTTGAAAATATTTTTATAAATAAATTTTGCTTGAGTTGTTTGGCAAACTATTTCGTTTTCCACAGTAGTTTATTGATAAACCATTGCTATATCTTTTCAGTGAAATTTTTATTAATTTCTGCGGTATAAAACTTAGGATGAGTCCTAATCTTGATTGCTCTTAAACTAAATTATTTAGAACTGTCTTGTATCCTTTATTTTTTTATAGAAGTATTTTTTTAAAGATTAAGCGATTGCTTTTTTTATAAAAAAAAGTAACTTAAAACTGTTTTAAAGTTTACTTATCACAAACATTTAACAATTTGAAAGGGAAAGTTAGAAATATGGTTCATTTTTCTCTTTAATTTAAATATAATAAAAGCGAAGAAAAAAAAAAGGAAAGAAAATGTAGTTAATATAAGTGTAAAAAATTATTTTGTAACATTTCTGTATCTTTCCCCATAATAAGAAATGGAGTCTCGATACCACACTTTAATTTAAATATTTTTGACCTATTCTCCCTTTGGCACTAAGTGTCAAACTTTACCATCGTTCTTTGTCACACCTCTTGCTTTATATGTGCTAATTCATCGAGTATAGAGGCATTTTGGACATTGCTTTTATATTATACTAAAGTTTCCCAATTTTATGAAATATTTAAAAACATGATCTTTGTGTTGAAGTAAGTTAAAAAGCATGCAAATAAATTTTGACTAGGACTTAATTTAAAGCATCATTGTATGTTTTTTTTTTATGAAAAATAAAATAAAAGAGAATACCAAAATGAGAATGGAATATCATCTGAAGAATTCTATTCTTATCATAAAATCAATTCAATGTACGAAGTCAATTTTGATACATGAGAGGTAAATAAACACATTGATACATTAAATCAAATTGGAAAAGCGCACAAGGCAGCTAAACCCATATTTGTTTTATATAATAGAAATAAGACATATATAAAATCTTTACAATGAAAATGAAAATATAAATGTGTGTGCAAACACACATTTATATTTTTATTTTAATTGTAAAGATTGTATTATATATGTCTTATTTCTATTCTTATTTATACATAAATAGTTTTGGCTTGATTTGTTATTCTATTTTCCAAGGATTGAAGGGAAAAATTTATAAAAGATTGCATTCCATTCTTAAGGTTTATTTAATTCAGTTACTCATATTTAGTTAATAAATATGATTCTAAACCATTTTTTAGGCACTTATTGAAGAAAGTGAGGAAGTAATTGAATCTCCTGTTGATGAAAGCAATACAAGTATTACTGAAGATGATTCTTCAGTTTTATCCAATAAAGCAGAAGAAGAGCATCCGATGCATCAAGAGAATTCATCTTTGCCACCTGCTACAGCTGAACAGGAAATAATTGAAATTCAAAAAGCAGACAACTCCGATTTCGTACCCCCATCTCAAAAATTACCTTCAAGTTGGAGTGTATGTATTTCTTAAACTTTACCTGACTTGTTTTGAAATTTGTATTTAATTTACAGTCTGTATATGTTTTTTTGTATCTTATAATATATATATTATGTATGTTACACTACAATAATGGAAGATACACTTTAAGTTTTTACATTTGATTTAAATTTCTCTAGAAATGTTTAGTGAATTATTTTGTAACTTTGGAAGTATTAAGGTCATGTGATTTGTCATACTTATCAATAAATTTGAAAGCTTTCAGAGGTTTGAGGGACCAACAATATATTATCAGCAAAAATCGGTCTTTTTGGAATACACTATGCCAGAAAATTTAAAACCAATTGGCTTGTAACTTGCATCAATTTCTTAATTTTTTATTTGCATGAAATTTCCTTAACTTAGATTACATATTTTTAGATATTTGAACATTTTATATTAAAAAAACTAATTCAACCTAATTAAATGCATATATGGAAGCAATTTTTAATTAATAACAAAATTAACTTCGTAAAATTTGAAGAAAATTTGAGCAAGATAAGAGCATTTAAGGTTGTTCTATCAAACTATGCATGCGCAAAAGAAAAAACAATTTAATAAACCTTTTTTCATAATTTTGTAAGGAATTGTATTATGTAACTATTGAATAGTCTGATTTGAATATCTCAAAAATTTTAAAAGTTTCGAACAATTGTCACAGTTTTTAACTTTTTAAAGAAAGCTCTGAATTATAAGGGATTTTATATGAATTTTATTTTGTACCGTTTAATAAGATTCATTAAATATGACATTGGCATTGTGAGCGATCGTTTCCCATAAAAATATGCTTTCTTTCCTTATATCATGACATTTTGGTGTCCAGATGATTATCCTTAACATTAAAAGCTTTCTTTAAGAAGTTCAAAAACTACTTTAAAAATTGTTGGGAACTTTTTCAAGATATTCAAATCAAAATGTTTTCATTTGTTACCAAATATGATTCACTGTGATACTAAGAAAAAGGCATTTCTGTCCATGCCCAGTATGAAAGAACTACTTTTAATGCTAATGTCTTGAGCAATTTTCAACAAAATTTCTTCACATGTTAAAATTTTATTATTATTACTTAAAATTTGTTCCAAAAAATTTAAAACAAAAAGATTGGTATTTTACAACTAATTCCACATCTTCATTTATATTTAGAGTAGGTTTACAAAATGCTTTTATAGCATTATTTAACCCAACTATTCAAGTCAAGTTACAAGCTTATTACTGTATTTTCTCACATGGGGTATTTACTTGTTTTTGTTCAGAATTTACTCCCAGTCTCTCAAGCCTCTGAAAGCTTTAAATTTCAAAATATTTATAAATATAAAAAATCTTATATTGTTAGGAAAAGTACAAAGAAGCGCATGACCTAAACTTACAAAATTATTTAAATATTTCTTGAGAATTTTGAAATAAAAATGTAAAAAACTCAAAGTGACTCTTCCATTATTGTAGGGTAGTGTACACATTTAGTGTTATATGTTATATTTCCATTACCCAATACAGTGTTTTATTGAATGAAAAAAAAGCCTTTTTAGAGAGTATAACACTTTTTAAAAGCTTCAGGTATAAGACTTTATTAAAAATGTTAAAACAAAATTTATTCATGGTACAATTGTAGGAGATAGTTTTTTTTAATCTCCCTTTTAAACACACACTACTTGGTTACATTTTAAAACACATGGCCTCTCTCAGTCACTCGTTGCCACCCTCAGCAACAAGTGAAGGAAAAATATCACTATGGTGATTTTGGTTGGTTGGCGCGTGGCCGGAGGCCATAGCGACCAACCCGTTTGTGATAAGAGTAATTTAACCCCTCTATTAATTTTCTAGATTTGAAATTTAAAGTCAATGAGCAAATGTCAAAACAGATTAAATTTGTAAATTATAGCCAATTTTCATTTTATAAAATATTTTATTTCATAACTGGCATATTATTTATGTAAAGTAAGCCCCCAGAAAAAACTTTATTCCACATTTTTTAATTTTTTAACACTACATGCTGGTTAATTAGATTAAGATTTCTGAAAAAGGGTCCAAGAAAAAAAGCCTTACTAACAAGGTATATTGCATAAAAAAATTTTATGCACCTTCTTTATTTAATTTTTACACGACTTATAGTGGATCCAAAATTAATAATAAAATTGACGCCTTCATTGCTTGTATAAAAAGAAGAATCCTTCTGCAAGACAGTTTGACATGGTCATTAAAATGTTTATCCTTAAACAAACCTTGTTTTTTTTTTTTTTTTTTTTTTAATTTTATGTTACGGCAAAACTTTTTTCCTGAGCAGTTGTAATTTTTAAAAGACTTGAGTGTTAACAATCACATTCATCAGTAATATATTTATAGAGGTCATGCATTTATGATGAATAAATTGATCTACTGATTTCCGAAGGGATTTAAGTGCTTCCTAGAGCCTGAAAAATGAGGAATATTTTTCTGCCTGGTAAAATTTTTCAGAAGTGAAGCTCAAATCAGATGTGTGAAATACGCATCTAAATGCTTATTGACGAACACTGATCCAATATGTGAATTCACATTTCGTTGCTATTCAATAGACGCAATGTTAGTTTAAGTCTCATTAAAACATCCTCATTCTAGCTTTCGTTCCAATATAGCCCCCCAAAAGTTATATTTGGGAATAAAATTTTGATACTAATTTAATTACATTAAACCACAAGTTCTGTACATACATGTACATAAACATACTGAACTTTTGTGTTAATATTGTTCAAAACTTAAACTTACAAGCTTTTTCATAATTTCTTATATTTATTTTCCTCTTTTCTTCTATCTTATTATAGTTTTAAAAAAAATTATTTGCTGTATTTTAAACTACATATTAATATACATATCTATAGGTTCAAGATGTGTTTGAATTCATAAAAGACACACCTGGTTGCTCTGATTATGCTGATACATTTCGGTCCCAGGAGATTGATGGTCAAGCTCTGCTATTGCTTAAAGAAGATCACTTAATGACTATGATGTGCATGAAACTAGGTCCAGCTGTGAAACTTATATCAGTTATTAATGGTATTAAAGAGGAGCTTGAGAAGAAAAATTTTATCACATAAATGTACCTTAAATTGTTTTGTGTGCTAATAATTGCTCAAAAGTTGTTAATAGAACTATCTTGTGTTAAATTATATTTTGACTTCTTTCTTTTTCTTTTTTTAAAATTTTGTTCTTGCAATATACTTATGAAAAATGCGTGTTAAACATGAAGTTTGCTTTAGATCATTCATTTATATACGAGAGGCTCTGAATTATGAATTAATTTTTAGTACAGGTTTAGAAATTAATTTATAATTAAGTTATTTTATCATGTGTAAGCAGATTTCAAATTTTTTAATTCTTAAATATACTTGTATCAGAATCTCTAAATTTATATATCTATTAATAGTATTTAAATAAGTATTATATTTAATTTATTTGCTGTTCTTATCTTATGATATAGTTTGTAAGAAGAAAAAAAATCATAATTTGATTTAATATTGTTGCATGATTTCAGTTGTTTTTGCATGTTTTTGAAATTATGAAATCTTCCATAATTTATAGAATTACTGTGAAATGTCCATGTTTTTGAAATGATCATAAATGTTGTTATTGTTAATTCATTGCTAAAAATGCAGTGCCTCTAATCACTAAAAAGTAGCCTTCAAGAGCATTTGTTGTGTATTGTTTTCGTGCATTTACTTGTAAATAAATCATTCATATTTCACTGTACCTGTACTCAGTTTTAAAGATATATATATATATAACCTCTCAGGTTTTTAAGGAGATGTTTTGCCACTGCCAATTCTTCATATACATATTTTTAGAAACAATTTATACCTACCTATTTATATTTTTAGAGTATTTTTACACATATTGTTTGCTCTAGCGGGAAGACATATTGTAGTTAATGATATTTATTGTCAGTGTGATTGATTTGTTTCTTAAAAATGATTTAAAATATTTTTAAGGAATCTCTGAATTATGTATACATATATATCATAATGCCATTATCTTCATATTAGTATATGTTCTTTAAAGGTTTGCTAATGCCTGTAGATTAGAATTAAAGGAAAAAATTATTTTCTTTTTTATTTGTTTTATACTTATTTTGGTGATGGCTGTTATATAGGTAAAAAGTAGATTGTTTATTCAGAAGAAAAAAATTTGTTAGTTATTTCAGTTTTTTTTTATGTGAATAAAACCTAAACATTTGACCTCTAGTGTGTTTGAGTAATCTTGCCTATCTTGAAACTATTTGTCTTAAAAAATAGCGAAATTATTTTTCTGTTTTAAGATTTAACATTGAATTGTTACTTTTAGAGATGAATAGTTAAAAAATAACATAAAATGTCAATTTATCAATGCTTATATAACAGCTTATTTATATTTGTACTCAAAAATCAAAAAATTATAATTAAAACCACAAATTTTTTAGTAAAAATATTTTTAATCTTTTATTTATATATATATATATATATTGATTTTATTTCACAATTCTTGCTGACAATCAGTATTCTAACTTATGTAAATTTCCCAAGACATTATTTTAAACAAATTCATTGATTAGGATAAATAAAAATTAATAATTTTTTTTATTTCTACTTCAGTTTTCTTTTTTTATTATTATTATTATACTGTTCTCCCCTAATAAGCTGATCTTTTTACAATGTGTAAAGACAAATTAGAACATTTAAGTTTGTTAACTTTATTTTGCTTGATCTTTCAAACTATGTTTAATTATTGTTTAACTTATCTAAATGTAAAATGTATATTTCAACAAAAGACCTCATGAAAATAAAATTTATTTTTAATATAGAAATATATTGTATTATTTACCTTGTCAATCTAATTATTTTCATTTTTTATTAAAGGTGTAGTAATATAAACAAAAATTGAAAATCTCATAATTTATTGCTTTTATAAAATTTTCATGTTAATAGAAATATTGGCATGCCGAATCTTGAAATGCTTTATTAATACTTTTTTAACATTTGTGTAAGTACCCGTCAGTCATATATTAATAAAAAGTTGTATTAAAACATACTCTATTTGAAATTCAATTCAAATCAATATTAATATATATCCCTCTTACTTTATTTGTTGTGTCATTGATACAATATCATTATTTTTTAATGAACACTTACTGCTACATACAAATAATGGATTTTTATCATGAAGAAGTTTGTAAACTAATGAAAAAAGAAACACTTAAGCACACGTTAACTCTGTCTGTTTTACATGAGCCAATTAAAAAATGGAACACACAAACAAAACCACAGAAATGATTGTGCTCCGGAAAAAATCAGAATTTTTCGCTAATTGCGATCCTGAAATTTACAGAAATCAATGGTCCAGAAGTTTCAAGAGATCATCTATCACATTTATGTATGAAAATTCTTGTATATTTTATTTAAAAATACTAGAACTAGAATTTATACTTGCAATCTCTTTCATTTGTAAATATTTTTTCTAGTAGAATAATAAATGTGATTAGAGATATAAGTAAACTTATACATAATTATTCATTTAAATTATGCTGCTTATAATTTATTTAGAATTTCACATTGTTAAAATATCAATGATTTAAATTTATAAAGACATTAATTTTTGGCAATTTCGTCATTAATGGTTTTTCTCATGAAATTATCAGGATTTTTGAGTTGGACTCACAATCACCCCTGAAACCAGCAACTTTTTTTTTCTTTGAATTTGTATAACTGTTATTTGGCATAATGAACTTAGATAGCGACCAGATTTCGCACCTTAGGGAGCAGAGATATCTACTTACGAGTTAGCAATTAAAAATGAAACTTTTAAAAACACTATTTGATAGCTGCAGTTTTTAGTTATAAAAATATTGGTCAATTTAAATACTAGATTGAATTACTGCAAAAAATTATTTTAAAATTAAATTATTTATGATTCATTCTCAGATTAAGCAAGAATTTCTGTCATCTGATATATAATCTAAACTAGATTTTAATATAAATCCATTGTTGAAACTAATTAATTTTTAGTATTAGTAAAACAAAATATTCAAATTCTTGTTTAAATTAGAAGTTCTTAGAAATAAGTCACGTTTGTAAACCTTAATGTAACTTACAGAATACATTGAAGTTTAGTAAAAAATATTAAGCTTTTTGTTTTTTAATTATACACTTACTTAGAAAAAAGTCACATTTGTGATCTGTTACTCCTTTCTGTTTTAATTTCCAACCTTTCAATCAATGATATAAAGAAATGAAACATTTTTTACTAATAACTTTTTTGATTTACAAAATATTTAAAATTATGTTGGGATGTTATGTGGTATCTCTTTTAAAGCTCGAATCCATGCCTTTAGGCAGGTTCCATGCCTTGGGCTCTTCTCCCTCTCCTCTCCTTCTCTTTTGAACTGTATAGAATGTACTACGATATTTTTGCTTTTTTTTAATATTTTTCGTTTTCAACTTTAAAGAATATATTTTTTTTAGATTTTCCATGATGCTTTCTTTAAGAATTATGTTTATTGTAGTTTTCAGTTCCATGTAGTTTCCTAACTTAAAAATTTTTAATCTATAGGAAAATCAAGACAGAAACTAACGTACTTCCTTCTTCTATGACTCTCCCCAAGCAAATGGTGAAAACATGCGAAGTGTTGCCATTGGTCGAGAGTTCTGCTCTACACCACCTATTGCTCACTTCGATCGCCAATTATAAAATTCGTAAAGATAGAACACTGGATGGTGTTTTCCACACTAGGGAAAGTTGAAAGCTTCATACCGCCAATAATTCCGGGTTACTGTTTCCGTTGTATTTTAAAGCCATTAGAGATTATTGTGTTTTGTGTTTATTGTGTTTTGAGATTCTTGTAAACGTGGTATTTGATTACTTATTACTTGTGTTTACAATGCTAACAATACTTGTGTTTGCAATGCTAAAAGTGGTAACACTAACGTAAGATTTTGCGCAGCTTGCAACAAGAACAAACAGCAATAAACAAATGGAAAGAGGCTAAATCAGGACTGCCAAGAAAGCGAGTTATTCAAAATCTAGATACCATGTCACCTTTCTTAACAATACATCTATAAATAACTAAAGCAAATTTTCACTTCAAACTCACCAGAATTACTTAATAACATTAATATCTTATGAAATACGGCAGATTTGAGCTCAGAAATTATCTAATTTATATCTCTTGTTAAAAACAAAATTATCCGTTTGAAAATATCGCTTCGCAGAATAAGCTGTAGTAGACTTTCTAACTGGAACTAGAGCAGGTACTGAGCTCGAGATGGTGTTTTCAGTAGAAATGTAAACAATAACAATCTCGAGCTCGGCACCTACTCTAGTTCCGGTTAAAAAGTTTGCAGCTGCTTACTACATGTTATTCTGATAGGCGATGTTTTCAAACGGATAATTTTGTTTTCAATTAAAAAATTAAATTAGATAATTTCTGTGCTCAAATCTGCCGTATTCCATAAGATATTAATGTTATTATGTAATTCTGGGGAGTTTGGAGGGAAAATTTGTTTGAGTTATTTTGTTATTTATTATTAAAAAAGATGACATGGTCAAAGGCGCCGGCAGGGAGGTGCAAGGGGGTGCGCTTGCACCCCCCTGGCTTTTTTTAAAAGATTAAAGAGATACAGAAAAACAATTTTGTTATACATTTTTTTTATTAAAAATATTTTTATTCAAAAACAAATAATTAAGTAATTATATTAAGTATATTAGTGCATAACAATTAAAAAAGTGTTTAATCAAACAAAAATTGCAATCGTCTTGTTTGCTGTCCAAATCTGTTTATAACTTTTTCAATGAATTCTGAGTCATCTTTGATTCTTTTCTTGTGCACATTGAGCATGCACAAACTACTTAATCTCTCGTGAGACATTGTAGACCGATTCCATGTTTTGAATGTTGTTCCATGTTGACCGATTCCATGTTCACGTAGTACTAAAAGTGCGTTCAATAGTGCACGTAGTAGCTGGAGTAGCACGTAGCAGTTAGGTCAATTTTGATTACCTCCGCTAGAGTTGGATAAAACGGTGTGGCCTCAGTAACTAAACATAAGAATTTTCTCCATTCCTCCACATTTCGTACCACGTTGTAGCTTCAGTGATGTATAAAGATCTACTCTCATAGTATATATACATAGAAGATATGTATATATACTATGTCTACATAGTATATATATATCTTCTGAAATTTCATTTGAATATTTTTTATTAGTTATTTAGGTAACAAAGGTGTATAACACAAACTGACTTCTCATAACTGTAAAACTTCATCAACACAATAAATACCAATGTTAAGCGTGCACAAACACGTTAGTATACGAAACTACTGTTTGTAGTTATTTGTGTTTCAAAGTCAGCAGCTATGCCAGCGCCATCAATACAGTTTCTAGTGGCAAAATTTGCAAGAACAAGAAATTTGTACTTTTTTTTAAATATCTTGTTAACAATGAAGAAATGCATCTTGAAAAATTAAAAGATGAAAGTATATGTAATAACAAAACAAAATGCAATAACAGAATATTTTTAATTTCTTTTTTTTGGGGGGGGTAGTCTGTAAGAGAGTTGCACCCCCTTTTATATTATTCTGCCGGCGCTCTTGGACATGGTTGCTAGGTTTTGAATAACTCGCTTTTTTGGCAGTCAGAAGGGCTAAAGGCATGAAACTGGTCTCTTCCCAGATGGCGTATTCGAGTGTTGCGATCGCGAATCCTTGGAAAATATTTTTTTATTATTTTTATTTATTATTTTACTTAATAGCAGTCCAGGGACTAATATAGGGGATAAGGACATTTAACTTTTCCCGGGGGGTTTTAGAAAAGCAACACGCTTTTGACAGACCGGTTTTACGCACAAAAAGTGGCGTTCGCTTCGTCCTAGGGATTATTTTCTGACATACCCGCCGTACCTTAGCATTGCGCGTAATCAGTGTTGATCATTAAAAAGCAATTTAATTTGAATTCTAAAATTTTTTCATTTCCGTAAACCAGTATGGATGGGTGGTCTAATGTAAACAATAACACACGTCCTTAAACCGGAAGAAATTTAGAAAATTTCCGGTGTATCCCTCCGTTTATGTTATGACTAAGAGGCGATGTGTGAACAAGCCAAATATTCTATGCAGTTTTGTTATTGTAATTTGAGTTCAAATCTAAACATAATTGTACCATTCATAAGAGCTTTCAGAAATGTATTGATTCTCAGAGGTCGTAAGGCCAAAAAAAATTTCGGAAAGTTAATATCTCATTGTGAATAATTCTTAAGGTTTGCCATGTTTTGTATTTTATCCCTTATTTGGCTACATTTGAATAAAATGTCGCCAAAAATATATTTTTAAGTTAGCCTGATTAGAAAATATTCTAATGGTTATAATATTAATATGATAATGCTGAAGTTTAAAGGCTGAAAGAAAGAACTCGGTACATGTGAAATACTGCAAAAGATATGATGCAATAATATGATGGCGCGTTTTTTCAATCTGCGGCGTAAAAATATATCGGAAGCAGTAACCCGGAAGTCCTAAAAGAGCAATTTTACCACTGGCGCAACCACCCTTAGCTTTACACGATCACCCATCCATATTATTTTGTATATTGCTTAAAGATGCCTACTCATTACTCATAATTTATTTGTTTGTTTATTGAAGTCTTAAAAGCAGAGATCATTCAGATTACGAGCAATTATATACTATAATAGTTATAGAATATTCTTCTTCGTTATAGAATAGTTAAGTGCACATGGGTAAGCCACATGCA
>NC_092209.1:51805517-51816257 GCF_043381705.1 Parasteatoda tepidariorum | reverse complement strand
TATAAAGAAACTGATATTAAGTCTATTATTAAAAAAATTACAAATTTTACATACTTAATTAGGTATATGTGATTTGCGTATTAAGAATTGTTTTTTCTTCGACTCCCAATCGACCCTTTCGATTCGGATCGACCCCCATTCGACCCCCTGGCTCAGATCGACCCCCACTTTTGCTAAATAGACCCCTGGGGGTCCATATAGACCACTTTGGCGATCTCTGCTCTAGAAGTTTCTCTCAACATTTATATGATCCCCTGATATATATAAGGGAGTCGTATAAATGTTGAGAGAAACTAGGGGAACTTGGACACATCATTAGGATTAAAATTGCATAGAAACACTTGTCTAGAAATGTCATCATGAGTCGTTAGAGACGCTTCCCTATTACGAACTGTTCTTTTTTCTTGTGCACCGGAACACGTCGTAATAGGGAAGTTCTCATAGTCGCTTACAACGACATTGACAGGCATGAGTTCCAGTGCAGTTTTAATTCTGATGATGTGTCCTAGCTCTAGAAGTTTGTCTTAACATTTATACGACCCCCTGATATATATATAACGTTTTTAAACTTGCATATTTTGACGAAAAAGAGACTAAAAATATAATTTAAAAAAAAAAATCTATAGCCTTAGGAGCAAAACTAATTTCAGATTTGAAACCCCACACCCGAATTAGACAAGAAGTATTTGTACAAATATGAAATGAAATATGAATATTAAATTATAATTTTATCTATTCAGCAACTGAATTTGTATTTATTTCAAAGTCAATTTTTATGGTAAATTTCTATAACTGTTATATAAAAATATCGTAAATATATTGTGTATTTGTTTTGCTATGTAAGAGAAGGTAGGTAGGTACTTTATTTACGTTGCACTAGAGCTGCACAATGGGCGATTTGTAAGAGAAGTCGGAAAGTAGTGTTGCAACGTTAAATTAATTTCTATGCTTTATAAAAAGAAAAAGAGAAGCACTTGTTTTTATTAAGTAAAAAACCGATAGCAATCTATTTTTTTCCATACAGGTGAGATTTAAGTAACTTGACTATAATCTGAAATTATATACATTAAAAAGTCCTGTATTGCATTCTTTTTTTAACTTGTTCTAACTCAATCGACTTTATTATTTTAATTTTACTATAATTTCTAACTTTTTATAAATATCTTAAAACTAAAACATCCAAAAAAATATATTTTATATTTTTAGTTGAAAAAATAATCTGCCTAAAATATAAGAGTACAGAAATAACCTACGACCACAAGCTTGATAAAAACGAAATTGCTCTATCAATAATAAATTTATAACTATAAATAATTTGATATAGTATTAAGTTATAGCATAACTATAAATAATTTGAAAAATATTTAACAATGAATTTCAAGCTAAGCACAAGAAAAAAAGGAAAAATACCTCTCGCTGATCTCATTTGCGCAATGAATTCATTTAGTTGCTCATAAGTTGCATTATCTGGCTCTTCTTGAATAGGCCTCTCGGTATCAGGGAAATTCGGTATCAATGGTATCCTGGATACTTTTCCAGTACGTCTAGATGCTTGGCCTTCTTGTTCAAAATTACTTTCCTCCTCTTCGTCAAATCTGGCTCTCCGGGAAAGGACTCCTCGAGAGTGAACTTGGTATTCTGGTGCAAAAGTTAAGGTTTCATCTGTGGTATGATTTTCTGTATCAATGTCACTTGACGCATTTATGGAATTTGTGTTTGTTATGGAATTCTCGTAAGCGATATTGTCACTTGATGTAGAAGTATGTGATTGTTGACTAGCTGCTGTTTCTCCGAATTCTGATTTGGTGTGATCTAGGCCAGTTGATTCACTTTTATAAACGAACTTCGCTAACCTAACCTCATTTTCAAACATAAATGAATTAGGTGAATTATAACGTTTTGATGATACTTGTAGAACTATTTCGTTTGTAGCATTTCCAGATAAAACGATGTCAAACTGAGCGCTTTTTGAATCATTAGATATATTTTGATTTAAAATGCTGTTTTTATCACCGTTGCTAAAATTCACACTGTTATTTAATGCAGCACTTTTTGAATCATTTAAAAAGTTAGTCATATTTTGACTCGAAACATTCTTAGTACTACTATTGTCGAAATTCACACTGTTATTTGATACAGCACTTTTTGAATCATTAAAAAAGTTAGTCATATTTTGGTTCGAAACGTTGGCAATACTTTTATTGCTAAAATTTACACTGTTATTTGATATTGAATAATTAGTTTCATTTGTTAAGACAGGCATATTGTTTTCTATTATGTATTTATTTATATCATCTTGAAGAGAATTAATTGAAACGTGATCTGCTAGGTATGTCTCTGAAATGTTGATATGTTCAAACATTCCTTTATTATTTATGTTATCTGAAAAATTCAGATTGGAAAAAAGTTCGAATTGTTTCTTAGGTTCTGAGGTTGAGATATTGTCTGTTGTGTAATTCGATGATGGATAATCATCTTCTAGAAAGTTATTAGTGTTATTAAACAATTCAGTTCGTCTAAACACATTCAGGCCGTCAACAACTGCCAACACAAATATCACATAAAAACAATGGGAGAATATGATACGCATTATGAAGTTGATTCCTCTTGGCTTCATTTTTTTTTCAATACCTGCAAGATAAAACTAAATATTAACTATGAAAAGTTCTCTGAGGGTTTATTAGTATTATTGTTTATTAAACTAGTTAAGAAGTTTTATACTTTAATAGGAACAGCATTTCGTTCTGCTACACCCAGGACCAGCCATGTGTCAAAACTCTTGAAAGATTTTTGAACATCATAATTAAAGATTTCAAATATGTCATTTATTAGAGAAGAGCTCGGACTCACTCATAGTTGTCGTTTTGCACGGGGGGGGGGGTTCTTTTAATAATCAGAAGCTCCGATCAGATTTTATTATTTCTGACAAATAAAAAAAAATCCGCTTATCATCATCGATTTGAATTTAGTTAAGTTAAAAACAAGCTAAGAAATTTAAAAAAATTAATCATTCTACAGATGCTTAGTTGATGGAAAATTTTTTCTCCGGCTTGAAAACTATGGTAACTGTATGCATTTATTTCATCCTCTCAAAATCTGGACGCCTTATGGTACCATTCTTACATTAGATTCGACACACACATGATTCGGGGCCGGGATAGCCTGGTTGGTAGGGCACGGAGCCCATGTTCAAGAGGTCGTGGGTTCGATCCCGCCGGCCAAAGACTCCCCGTGTAGCAAATGGCGACTGATGCACGTTAAATCTGTCAAGTCACAGAGTCCTCCATGTTCCGATAACAAATCATACATCTGGGGGTACTGATCCAGGAGTTTCCTTGTCTTCTGGATTGGGTTCAAAATTGCAAGGCTACGTAGTTGAACATTAGTAGTCGTAAACCCAAAACTGGATCGGCTGTTCAACGACGGATATAAACAAATAAACACATATGATTCGGTCTGAACTTGAGATTACCTAATCTATGTCGGATCAGGCCGAAATCTACTGTAACTACTCAAACTTGGGTTGTGAAAAATCACTTTAGGAAAAAAATGTATAAAACCATAATTTAGAACTACTTACATTACGCCCTGAGCAAAATCAGTTTTGCTTTGACCCACAATGTCTGTATCCTGAGCCATAATACGGAGTGAATTAGCTGCTACCTTAATTCGGTGTTAAGCTGAACCATGTTTCCGTTCAAGTTAAACTGTAATATTGTGTAATCAAGTTTAAGAAGTACGATAAAGTTCAACTTAGCACCATACTAAGGTTGTAGCACACTTGAACGATATAGCTCAACGTTCCAAAATTTCTAATAGTATACTGAACATATTCCCGTGATGCCATATTTATACTTTACGGAAAAATTCTAAGTGTACATTTCTAATGAGCACAATATAAATTTTTGCTTTTAAATAGACATAAGGAAATACTATTTTTAAAAAAATTTTTTGAAAGTAGGTGTTTCGTATGTCACTTTTTTTATGTCGTTTTTCGCAGAAAATTAAAGTGCTTTCAGAAAAATTAACGTCAAACTTTTGATCCCGCCCTTGTGTGTGTTTTTTTTTCCTCTTGCGCGTCTTGCGACTATTTTTTTTAAAAAAAATATCTAACTTCTATTTTTTTTTTTAGGTTCTTCACTAGAAAGTTGTAATCAATAGCTCATATTTTTGGTTGCCTATTACTTTTACATTTAATGAATACAATAT
Source organism: Parasteatoda tepidariorum (assembly GCF_043381705.1). Classification (NCBI taxonomy): domain Eukaryota; kingdom Metazoa; phylum Arthropoda; class Arachnida; order Araneae; family Theridiidae; genus Parasteatoda; species Parasteatoda tepidariorum. The sequence goes on along the minus strand of NC_092209.1, from coordinate 51,812,048 downwards.
AAGTTATAATAATTTTCTTACTAAGAAGTTGGTAAGAAGTTACTAAGAAATGCAAGAAGTTGGAAGGGGGAACAGTGATGTAAATTCAGTAACTAAACAATCTAACTGATTGACGCTTCTTTATCAACTTAAAAAATAGTTTCCTGTAGTTACTAAACTAACTTACAGAAAAGCTCGTGTGGTTTATCTTAGAAAAGTTAATTACTTCCTCCATTCTTAATTTTATTTTTAGTTACTACTAAAAAAAAAGGCTTAGCAATCTGATTCATTTCCTTTTTAAACATTTTATTGTTAGAAACTTCGTGTTGTTATCTGCATATAGCAACAATATGAGAATTGTTTTCGAATGTATTTTTAAGTTGTTTAAATTTTTTTAAACTAATTTCGATTATTTATTTCCACTTTTTATTGCTTTATTTTAAAATGAATTCTAATTCGTTAATAAAAATTATTGTAAAAGGAAGATTTATCTGTAGTGCAATTATAATTGTTGTCTTATGAAAAGAATTAAAAGTTTTGCTATGCTAAGTGTTCCTAAAATATGGAACTAAAAAGATGGCTAAAATATGGCTAAAGATGGCCTAAAATATGGCTAAATTAAAGAGTTTAGCTATGTCAGGAGTTCCCACTCTATGGAACCAAAAGTAATATTAGGAAATTTAAGAGTTGTGCTATGCCAGTACATCCATTTTCAGTGTATGCGTGTTCAGGGAAGTGTATGTTCAGTTCATCAATCATATCAATATTGATTTTATTTCATCAACTTATATTGATAACTAATACTTTTTATGAATATTTATTTTATGAATAACTCCTTTCAATTTAACTATTTATATTCTGGTAATTTTTTATTTCGAAATTCTATATTCTTTCGGTTTAAGCTGTAATGATTATTAAATGTCAGCATCAAATTGAAAAATGGTGCTCGAGTCGAGTTGAAAAAAATGTGGGAAAGCATTGAATTATACTGTAAAAATACTAATAGCGTTTCTCATAGTAGGGGAGAGTGGGGTCAATTGTAAAATTTTTTACTTAACTATTTTTAACTAACAAGAAATCCAATATATTATTAATATTAATTGACGGACGAGTGAAGTAGACTATCCTCTACTAGAAAAAAAACTTATTTTAAATGTTATTATATTAGTTATTAACAATTTTTGACAGTCATGCACTTGTTACAATTGTCCCCACTTACGGGGTGGGGTCAATTCTATATAGGGCCAATATCGGAAAAATAATTTCTCTTTGAACTCTTATTGAGCCAAGATTAATGGATGTTGGTTCAATAAGGGTCCAAGTTATTTTGCTGCTAGGGAAGATTTTTTCTGTCTAGTTGGAAGTATTTCTAATTTGAAAATTCAATGACAAAAAACAAGGTCCATTGGTTAACGATAACATTTGCGTTGCTTGAAAATCGCTTAAAAATTTATTTTTAAGTCTAAAAAATTACAAAATCTATAATACCAACTGATTGCATTGGAAAGCTGAAAAAAAATTCTCTTGAATGTAAAAAATTACACAATCGCAATAAAAATCACTAATAGCACAGCAAAGTTATAAAATTTGTTTCAAAGAGAATAAGATTACAAATTCAAGTAATACTTTCTGACATCACTCCTGAAATTACAAAAAAATTTTTCGAGTTGAAAAATAACAATTAAAAGGATAAAAATAACTGACATCACTTAAGTTATTCAATTTGCTTTCGAGTGAAAACTTATTTACTCAAAAGATTTCCAATCGATAATAGTACAAAGCAATACAATTTGTTTCAGAGGGAATTAAATGACAAATTAAAAGAATGGATAACCCTTGTGAAATTATTAAACTTGTTTTCGTGTTAAATTAATTACTCAAAAAGAATGCTAATTGATAACAGGAGAAACATGAAATTTGTTTTCAAACGGAAAAAATTATATAATCAAAACTGCACTGATATTACCGTAAAGTTCTAAAATTTCTTTCAAGAGGAAAAAATTTCAAAATCAAAGAAATATCCTCTGATAACTGCGCAAAGTTATGAAATTCCTTTTCGAGTAGAAAAAAATTATTTGACAAAGGATTTTGCACTGATAATACTACAAAGTTATGTTCAGAATCTGTACATAATCCGAATCTGTAGAACCATTGTTCAGATTTACATAGGATTTACAATGGTTAAAATTTAAAAACTTTTTTATACTTCCTAAAAAAGGAAATGTAATGATTCACCAACTAAGAGCATAGTCGGGTAAAATTCTGTAAGAAAACTAAAGTATTATGCTTACACATAAAATCTTAGCATCACTATCTTAAATGGATTCCAAAAAATTTTTTTGAAGCAAAAAGTTAACACAAATTAAGATAAAAAGAATGCTGTTTAAATCTTGAAAGAATCAAGAGCAAATGTCATGAACTCTACCCTGATTTGCTTTCGATAATTGTTTATTGATACGGTAACCTAATAACATACATGGTTTTAAAGTCATGCTGATAATTTCTATTTTAATATAATCAATGGATATCAAATAAATATCGAATTCCTAATTTTTTTACTAGAACAAGCTGTCAATGCTCAGTGGTTAAGGCACTGTATTGTCATTGTGAAGAGCTGGGGTTCGACCCTGGCGGCTTGAAGCCCTCCTAGCTTCAAATTAATTGTTTCCAGCTTGTCTGGGAAGTAAAAGCTGTCAGCCCGCTAAGCCGACCTCATTGCGGCAATCATGTAGTTGGTCACGAAATTGTGGAGCCTTAACTTTCATAACCGAACCACAATGGGCTGCTTCAGGAATAAATGCTTCATTTTTTTTTTTTTTTTTTAAGTAGATTGAAAAAATAATAAGTTATGAAAAATACAGATTTATAATTAACTTCACATCGCATCAAGGTCTGTGACTAATGTCAATGCAAGTCATAATTGTTCCTTTTTTTTTTTCTTTTTTTTTTTTTTAATCAAGTAATATTTGTCTCAAAACGAAATTTTGATCGCTTTCTGTCTTAAACAGGCATAAAACTGAAAAGAAGTTAAGAATTCATCAGAATAAAAACGTTTTTCAAGTGGACAAAAAAAACTAAAATAATTCGATTTTTGTCTGTTTTTTTAATGACATAAACAGGCATAAAACTGAAAAGAAGTTAAGAATTCATCAGAATAAAAACGTTTTTCAAGTGGACTAAAAAAGCTAAAATAATTATATTTTTGTCTGTTTTTTTTATGACATAAACAGGCATAAAACTGAAAAGAAGTTAAGAATTCATCAAAATAAAAACGTTTTTCAAGTGTATTAAAAAAGCTAAAATAATTATATCTTTTTAGGGGAAGAAAACAATAAATATAGGGCACATTACTTTCGAAAGACGAGGGGAAAACTTTCGGTGGTGATAGAAATTCATAACAAAAGTGATGCTCCCTACATTTTCCGTTTTTTTTATGACGAAAATTAAGTTTTGTCCTTTTCATCCACTTAAAAAATGTAACATTTTATTTAATTTAGAATTTACGACCAGCGTCTAATAGCAAATTGTGAAACGAAACGTCTGGCACTTTAAATAATTGCAGACAAAAGAATTCGGGTAAAACAGCGCAAGAAAAAAAAAAGAAAAGAAAAAAAGAAAAGCAAATGCTATTTCTTAATTCATAAAATAATAAGTAAGTGAATTGCTGTCTTTCGTTATAAATTTTCCGAACTTTCTATTATTTCATTTTACACAACAAATGAAGATCGTTACTCACCATTCAGAGAAATCTTCCCATTTGGCAATATCCGTCGTATTTATTATAAGAACGTCTTTACATGATGGTCAATTTATAAAGAAAAGATATTAAAGCGATTCCGAAAAATCTCTTCAACTTCGCAATCACGGCACGTCATGTATATGAAAAATACGTCAAAGATCTGTAATAGATAAGTCTGACAAACCAGACAGCTAGTTGCCTATCGCGAAGGGAAAGTTTCGAATAAAGTAATACAAATTATTTGACCTCAACATTTTGAAATGTTCGATTCTGAATCCAAGTCGAAGTTAATGTATTGAGTAATTCTTCTGGTTTGAAATTTTATTTTTGTTCTTTTTGCATTTTTCGTCAATTTCACGATTTTTTTTTTAAAATTATAATTTTCACTTTTTCAATCTTAAGAAATTGTTGGATTTCTGTTATATAACATTAAGGAACTCCTAATTTTTTTTTTTTTTTTTTTTTTTTTTTTGAGAATAACAAATGGCGCACCCTTTACAATCATGAGTTATATAAAAAGTATAAACAACCAGACATAGTTCATGCTATTAAGGCCAATCGCATTTGATGGCTGGGACACCTTTATAGATCTGAAGACCAAAACTCCGCCAAACAAGTAACTTTTTTTAAACCTGAAGGTACAAAAAAAAGGGGTCGTTCACCGACTAGGCGGCTGGACGCAGTTGAGATAATAGGAATAACTAACGAAAGATAATAGGAATAACTAACTGTAAGGCCATGGCACAGAATAGATCAAGATGGCCAAAACTTACTGGGACGGCCTTGGCCTGTCATAGGCTGTAGTGCCCAAGAAGAAGAAGAATTTTTCTTATTTATGAGTAAAATATTTCCACAACAAGCCATTATAAGTCTCAAGGGCGTCATGGAAAGTAAGACACCACAGTTTTATGACCAACGGCATGATGGTGGCAATAAGGTCAAAATTGAGCAGATATTCATCGATTTGAAGCTAAGGGAGCATCGAGTCACCGCCAGAGATTGAACCTTGAGAGCTCAGCACTTAAATCACTGAGCCTCCGTGGCTCATTTTACATTTATATTTAAAATAATTTTAAATGATCCAGTATTTATAAATAACTTTAATTTAGATTCTTTCTTTTTTCTCCCCCTTCTTGTTTCGACCGACCTAGTCTATAGCATCTTTTGATATTATTGTCTTATGTGCGCGTGAGTTTAATTTTCCACAGCATTGCTGCATACGGTGCTGTGCCGATAAACTGTGCATTCAATCAATCGATTAATAATTCTGTTGTCTTATTATTTTGAAAGTAAGTACTGTCTGGTCAGATTTGAGTAGTCGGTGATATAGCTTGTTTGGCATACTTAGTTCTATCCAATTAAAAGCTAATGAATTGCGATTGTTATTATGATAATGGATTATAACTATTATGGGCATTATAAAACGATCATGCATTACTCTGGTCTCTTTGCTTATTGCATTTGATATGATATGTAGTGTACAATGTTTATTTAATCTATTTCAATAATAGTTATTATTTCATCCATTTTAAAATCCGGTTCTGATAAAGGACCTTTCTGGAAGCAGGAATCATGTTCTATATTCGCTTCATGAGGTTTGTTTCCGTAGTCAGTTACGGCTAGCACGAGGTTCTCAATCCCGGAAGTCTTTCTACCCTTTTCTATTTTACAAGACAGTTTAGTCATCAGCAGTTAGGCAGTAAATTAAATTTGTGTGTATATAGTGTTTATATTTAAGGCGGTGTAGTCGACTTTTCTTGCTCGTGACATTAAAGTCTACATATTCAATTTCGGTAACATAGTTAACTGTGTTATTTCAGTGATAGGTAGAAGTCTAGCCTGCTTCAGATCGAAGAGTATCACCTAGTCTAGAAAGTAAAAGCGGCCGGTGCTGAATGTGACCACTTGACCACCATCATGCCGTTGGGTTAAAAATTTTGGAATATTAACCTCCATGACCTCCTTGGATGACGTTTGGCTGTTGTGGGAGAGTTTTTTTATTATTTTATTTCAAAGCCTAATTAAGTCGAAAGTAAAAGATTGATTAGAAATTTTCAATTCTTTTCTAATAATCTGAGAATAATTTTATCGAAAAAATTAAATCAATCAGTTGAACATTTTATAAGTCAGTTATTTTAGAAAATTATCCTTACTTACTTTAAGCCATCATATAATTCTTAAGGTGTGAAATGAATATTATTTACTTTAATACAGCTTTTTTGGTTACAATCCTTTCCATTGTGGTTTTCGCGCCTATTTGCTAATAAGCATTTTTTAATTATTCTTTTTTAATAAAAAAAAAGATGTCGTTTAGTAGTTATATAACATTTTATTGTTATAGCTTGTAGAATTTTGTTTTATATAAAATGCTGTTCAAGCAGAAAGTAAAATTCGAATTCGAGTTCTGATTAAAAATATATATGTAATACAAAAATTAAATACTTTTGTATTAATAAAAGAATTAAAACTCTTTCGTTTTCATAAAATGTCTTTGTTAAAGAATAAACGTCGAGAGATTCTATTTTGGGAAATCAAGGCTGAAAACATACCATTGAAATATAAATAGATTTATATTTCAAAGGAAGAGTTATTTATAGAATCGTGCCCTTTTTCACTACCATATAAGGAAGCAGAAATGATTTTCCTTAATGCGTAAGGATACAAGGAATGTACGAATGTGCCTTTTTACTTCAAATCTAGGTTGCTATAAAACCTAAGAACGCATTGTTTTGCGTGTCCTTTTCATCATAATGTGGTCCTGATAAGCTGTGCCGGAATTGTCCGGAGTCTTGTCCATTCCCCTCCCGTAGGGA